>NW_020450580.1:765194-791000 GCF_003343035.1 Apteryx rowi
GGGGGGGGGAAGGATACACTTGGTCCTGTGACACAGAGAGAAGTTTAACATAGAGCTGTTGACTTGACATCTCTTTATGTATTATTTTCAATGACTCTCCGAGTTATTCAGAAAAACAGTAAGGGCCTGCACTGCTAAGGAACTGTCAAGAATGGTTACTGAGGCACGTGTAAGTGAATGCTCGAGATGCAATTACAGCTTTTTGCTGGGTAGCAAGAGAGGTTGGGAGTGCAGAACAGATCATATTTCAGTTCAAAAGCAGCAGGGAAGCATTTTACCACATAAGCAGCATAGAGCCCACCTCAAAACGACCATGCCAAAGACCTGCAGCAAGCATTTTCTAAGAAATATCAACAATCAGAAGGTCAAGCTCTGCTCTGAAAAAAGAGGGCAAAAATGAATGACTGAAGCTAATTCATGGCAGGGTTTTATGCACAAGTGTCTCAGACCACTCCAACTATGTCAATGCAAATACTCCAGAGGAGATGCTTCAGGAAGGGATTGTTGTTTCAGGGTTTGGGGGCAGGGAAGAGGTCTTCAAAGTTAAAGTTACATAGGAGAATTTTAATGACAAACAAATCCACACATAACCCCAAATCACAGCCGGAGTTCCAGTGAACAAGAAGCCAAATTTACACAGCAGCAACCAAAAAACCCCCACACATAATAGGAGAGTTAACGATAAGCAGTTAGATGTCATAATCAGACATTCAGTAGCCCTTGAAACCAACTCTGAATGCTTATTAAAATAAATGTCGTATTTTTCATTTCATGCCCAGTGCCCTATACAACTTGCTGCTTTTCCCTCAGCACTGTCAAAAATAAAGTACGGCTTTTCATTTCCATAAGAATTTTGGCTTCTGTATGGCCCAAATCCAACAGTTATAATCATGTAGAACTCCCAGAATAAGTACTGGAGGTCAAGGCTCACCTCCATTTCTTCCTGAAAGCAGTACAAACAGCTTAATCCAATGTTCTTTTATGGTCGGTTAGAGCAGAAACCACTAGTTTCATTTGTTTATTTCTCTAATTTATCAACCTGCCACTGTTTGTAATGCCCACTCAAAAAAACCAAACAAATCTGTTTGTGTGCATCTTCTTAGTTTAATATAGAATTATTCCCTACACCTTCCCTCCCTTCTCTGCAACACAGCAGCAGCTAAGTACAGCTAATTTTTTCTTAACCTGAGTGCATGTGAGAGCAGCACAAATGAGGTAACCACCACGGCTAAGGATACGTGCTTCTACAGACACGCAAAGGTTTGTATTTGACTATAAGCATGCTTAGAAGCATGAGAGGATTTTTCTTCGCTTCCATTGTAAAGGTAAGACACATCAGTCGAAAGGCATTTCCACTCTAGTTTCAAGCCAAGGCAAGCACACGTTTTACTTTGTTGCCTCATAAATATACATACACCCGTGTTTATAGAGAGAGTATCTAGAAGCAGCCATCAGTGGAGTGGAACATTTGGAAAAGGTTTCTGGCTTGACACATCTCAGCGACGAGGCTGCAGCCCCATGCTGCGATGGGGGTGAAAGCAAAGACTCCGCTTTGCCCACCGCCTTCTCCTAGCCATCTTCCCCAACCCTTTTCTTATTCAGCTCAAAGAGGGCCCAATAAATACCAAAGCTGAAGCTCAGACCTCTTGGTCAGTTCAACCCAGCAGTGACAGACAGCTCTCCTGCAGAGGAGCAAGGCGACCGGCTCGCGTGGGTCCACTGAGCGCCCACGATGGCACAGGGAGGCTGCAGGACCGAGAGCAGCGAAGGGGAAGCACAGAAAGGGCAGGCACTGAGACCTCCCCTCCTACCCACGGGATGCCGCTGCAGGCCAAGCTGCTCGTGGAAGAGCAGCCTGACGAACTTCAGAGAAACTTAAAGCTGAATAAATGGTCAACCAACCTATCGTTAGGAAGCACCGGAAGAAACTTATTAAATACACATGCATTGACACAAAACAAGGGCTGTTATTTTAGAAATCTGCAAAGAGACAGTCATCTGCAGTTCAATGCAAGATTATTTTTGTATTTAGAAGCAGTCAAAAAAGCAAGGTATTAGACTGTATGAGGGATGCAATAGGGAATACCGAAGATTAATATCCTGCATTTAGATCTAATCACTTCCTGAAAAAGGAATTTGAAAGACAAAAGTAGCTTCAAAAATAGAAAACAAGGACAAACGCAGCAAGTACTTCACATACAACTTCACTTACAAAGAAAAATCCGTATTAACAGCATACAATCCCCAAAGCATATGAAGTTGAGCAAGAGAAGGTAAATAAAACACCTTTATACAAGAGCACAATTATATAACAGGGGAAGTTGCACAACACTCTCTGAAACTCAGTGCTCCTAGATATCGCTTCACTTCCACCAAATAAGAACACAGATTTAGTATTTACACAACTAAGATTTCTACAGCTGCATCCAGTTGGCTGAAGTTTCATTGTTTATAAAATAAAATATTAGTGCTTTTACGCTATGTAAGAGGCATCAGGAAGAAAGGTATAGCAAGGGACACTTCACTGTCAAAGGGTTTCTTGCTTTGACCCTCCTCTGGAGCATTCACTTTGACTGTTGCCAAAGAGAATGTAGTAAATTAGAAGAATCACTAGTTGTATCTGACATTTCAATTCCTGTTCCTCAAAATATTTCAGGGGTTAAAGAAAACCAGAAAATCATCACAAATGAGAATGCTGTCGCTCTGTTGTCTCTAGGAAAGTAAGTGATCCTGCCCCATAGAAAGAAATGTCGTATTATATGTAGCATGTGCGAAATGGAAGCAAGAGCCACATGAGAAAAGGCATCCTTTTTCCATATGTAGCAGTGCTTTTCTGTAATACTATCTATTAATAGATCTAAATGTCAATACTGGCGAGCAAGACAAACTGAACAGCGTCCCAGAAAAGACCTCAGCTTATTTTAAGGCCAAGCGCATTAACTGCAGAAGGGGTTAAAAATATATATACATATACATATATATATATATATATATATATCCTGCATACCTTGAAAAAGTAACAATCATCCCGAGTAGATGCAGATGACCGCCACAAAAAAAAGTTAGCATTTGCTGAATTACTCAACAGCATGGTATTTCAGTTGCATTAATTTCTTTCTTGGCTTGAAGTCGAAAGCGCATAAATTGTGAATTAGTTAGCAAACATTAACTTTTTAGTGTCATTCACGTATATGTGAATATCTGCAAATGCAGATATCAATAAAGCTGGAAAGTCAAATATTTAGAATACCGCACAAAACTAGCATAACGGTTACCTAAATGTCATTATATAGCTCATCATCCTTGACAGCAATCCATGGCATATACTAGGAAAAAAGTTCACTTTTTCATACACTCGAAAGCAAAACAAAGCACAGGAGAACAGAAAAATTGGTTTTTTACCATTTGGGTTGTAACTTTTTGCTACGTGTACCTAGTACAAAAGTGTTCAGTCTCAGAGTCTGGCTTCCAGACTAACACATCTCAACAAGAAAAGATGTCAAATTTCTGGGTTCCCAAACCCCACAAGAAAACAACACCTATAATTCCACTGATTCACATCACAGTCTCAAAAGTAGAGGTTTGCAATGTAGTGTCCTGCTCTTTCAGTGTAGAGTTGCCAAGTTTATAAAACAAGGTTTCTGAATCAGTGCAGTGGTAGGTTGTACAGCAAGTGCACAGTATTACGTGTTCATGATGCAGGTAAAAAGGATGGTACAAAATAAAAAAGGCAGGTATCTAAAACTCCACTTTGACCTCCTCGGATGATATTGTGTGCTCAGGGTAACTCTTCCTGTGACCTCCTGAGTGATTAGTTCAAGCTTCAGACTTTTTGTTCAAAGCCATTTTGTTTTGGTATCAAAGCCACATGTGTTTTTGTACTCCCCTGGAAAATTAAACATATTGTAGCATTACACTTTGGCCTGACCGTAAATGGTCCCTGCAAGTCCATAAAGTCTTTATAGCAAATGTTGAAAAGCAAAAAGGTTGGAAGAGACAAGGTTAAAAAAAGGCCACTTTATAGCCTGATTGATATCAGCTTTAGATGTGCTCTCTACAAGATTTCCCACAGAGTTTTTAAATAAAAAAGGGTAAATATTTTTTGCAATATATTTAGCATGATATGCAAAAAAATGCGATTGCAAGGTGTGACCATTCTGCCCCGCTCCATACCGACAGGTATCTCCGAGTGTTTGGAAGGAAGATCCAGAGAGAGGACACTCAAGAGTGTCACCGTAGAGAAGCTGAGGGAAAGAAGAAATGAAGGATAAAGCCTCTTTGAAGCTATTTCTAAGACAGGAGAGAAAGAAAAGAGTGGCTAAAGGCAGAGAAGGAATCAAGCACCCAGCATGGATATGAAGACACTGAACTCCGAGTGAAGGCATGACAATTCCCAGCTCTGCTACAGACTTCCCCTGGAATCTCGAGTCTTCTGCTCTAAAGACTCAGTTCAGGCCAGACACGGATTATTCCCAGCCTTCAAAGTTTTGCACCTGAGGTTTGAGGCGTTTCACTAATACGACGAACACAGGAGTGGGGAAGGGGAGACATAAATAGCGTGTGAAAGCGTCTACAGTACCTATAGTCATGAAATTTCCCCAGTCTTGGTTTTACTGCTACCTTCCTGATACTATAGGATCCTATGGCTTCAACCTACAGTAAGATATATTTATAGTTCTCTGGGTTACAACAGTTACACAAAAAGAGTTCATAGAGAAGAGAGAAAAGTGGTACATTAAAGGTGACTGAAATAAGCTATCAGTCTTGATATAGTTTCCAAGGTTTTTTTCAGAGGGAGAAGAGAATAGCACATAAATACCAAACAGTTCCCATGTGAACGTGCTTCCCCTCAAACCAGTTAGTTGCTTCAGGTAATGAACTATGATTTTTATTTTTTTTTTTTTTTAACATTTTTTTCAAGAATAGCACAAACGTAATAGAGGCTTTTCTACCTGAACTGTTTCTATTTCTAAATGCATTTAAATACACTATTATATATAGGTCCAGTACTGGACTCCAAAGGGAAAAAACAACTGCAAAGCATCTGTAGCTTCTGTACATGAAACCCTCCATCAATAATATTTCAGTCTCTCCATCTTTTCAAGTTTTTTAAAATTCTTACAAGATGACATTACACTGAAGTCACATTATCATATATTGGATTCAATCACAAGGCCCATGTTTTAACGCAAAAAGAAATACTGCATATCAGAAATCCTTACCAAGCAATAGACAACTTAAGTTCTCGATTATCTCAGTATAAAGAATATACTCTGCATGACAACCAATTGTTTTTTCCAAAAGGATTAAAGAAGTGTTACTACAGAGTATCTATTGCCTCCCTCTGGGTGCTTATGAGAACTATTTATTTACGAACAAATTGAAGTAGCTTTTGTGCAGTGGTCATATGCAGTAAGAACCACCATCAGCTGAACCCAAAGAGGGAGACCTGAATATGCATTTAGAGATGTGACTGAACTTGTAAACAAGGAAACAAGGAAAACAAGTAGAGGTATGCAAGTTGCAGCTCAGGCATTCTGCCTTAAAGACTCCTAAAATCCATGATTTCATTAAACTATTCTCTCCTTAAATTCATCAGCGCTGTATTTCAACTACCCTAAAGATCAGGAAACACAGACATCCCAACAAAACCTGCAAATCTAACACCTTGATCACAGAGATTCACTACTAGATTCTCTTCTCTCCACCTCTCTGTGGATTCAGGGACATGAACCTTACAGTACACCTGCAGCTTTGGATAGTTCAGGCAACACCAGTGAAAAGCTAATTTCAAATCTCTTACAGAACAAAAATAAATTCTCTTGAAGAATTCTGCAAGCTGCTAATCAAAAAGTAAATCACTAATTCATCAGGTTACAATTAAAAAAAAAAAAAAAAACACACAGAAACCTGGTTTCCACATACAATTTGAAATTAGTAAGTTTGAGTCTACTCTTAAAGCACTGCAAGTCCTAAGCTGCCTTATCTCCGTCTTTGGAACAAAGCATCCCATAGGTCACAGCGCCCACACCAAGGAGACAGTTTTGTGCTAAAATCTAAAGGCCAGTACTACATGCTTTTTACAACACTGCATTAAACATACTGTCCCCACAGAAGAGTTATAGTAGGCTACTGGAAGATTCACGCACAGCTCTCAGATGTTTTTCAGCCAAGGTAGCTGAACAAGATTTTTCAAGGGGAGAAAAAAAATTAAGATTTTATATTAAATTGGGGGGGGGGGGGGAGAGAGAGGAAAAAAAAGACTGCTAAATGCAAAGAAAAAAGAGGCATTCTTTAATTTTCTCTTCACCCTCCACAATACTGAAATAACATCAGTCAGGGTTATAAACATCTGTAATTGCCAGGGGAATGTACAATACGTTCAGAAACTCCAGGCCCACATACCCTGTAGCTCTGCACTTCACAAACAAAAGGTTGGGGAAAGAAAGAGGGGGTGGGGTACAGGGAATAAAGGCTTAAAGATTAAAGTCACAGGCAGAGACAGACGGCTCCGTTTTTTAATAACTGAAAACACGAGTTGTGCCTGAATGTGCTCATTGTTTTATGGCAGGGGGGAGAGTCTACGCAGGCCGGACTGGCTGGCGACAGAACTGCCTTTGCATCAAAAATAAGATTTACAAAAAGGAAAAAAAAAAGACACCAACCCCATGCCCTAATTTCCCCTCTTGTAATGTTTAATGATGCATTCAGGTAGAAATCAACAAATTACCCCACCTTCCCTTTATTAAATTGGGGACTTCAGGACTGGAAGAAGTACCTGATTGTAACAGCCTAACAGACCCGAGCGAGGAGCTCTGAAGGGTTTATGCTCTGAAGCAACACAGACTACTACAATAACAGTCAAGCATAACAAATGGGCGCGTCTATTAAACACAAGCATCTTATAAATCAATTTCTGATAGTTTATTTGCACAATAAAAGACACTGTAAGCCTAAATTGTATGATCGAAGCAGATTTTTATATGGATTCAAGAAGTTCAGCTGACCCAACGAAAGCTCTTAAATCCAAAACTGAAAAAAAGGGTATGTACTTCTAGGGAACAAAAAGTTCATGAGTTCCAGTCACCTCTTGACAATCACTACACACACACAGAAAGTCACTTGCTTTAAGCATTGCCCTAGAATATTAAAAAGTTTGGAAATGTTTGTGTTAGGTTTCATAAACATTTGTTATCTCAAAATTTAGGTTAGAAGATCCTGATGACCACTCAATATCTGTGACTACTACAAATTTAAATTATTTTAAAAGTCCATAATATACACTCTATATAAGGACAATTTTGAATACCTAAGTGGAAAGTATTTCTGATGACTTATTTCAGTGAATACTTTTTTTTTGAATTAGCTCAAACTAGCACTCAGGAACCCACTTAAGTTGAATGCAGTGAGCCCAGTTCCCCTGCCAGGTGAACAACCAACAACACAAACACCCAGTATAAAAACAAAAATATGAAAATAAAAAATTCAGATTAGTATTTCAGTTTTATTAGTCTAAGATGTTATTGTAACAGAGTTTTTGTTTTACTGTATTATTTTTAACCTACCAGCATTGCTTTAAATATGGACAGAAAGGAGATAATTGAACGCGACAAGAAGCTCTTTCATTTAAAACTGAAATTCCTAGTCATATCTTTTTGGGGATGCCTGGAATTAGGAGCGGGGAGACACGCCACGGGAGTCAATGAAAGGTAGTCTCCTGCCTGAAGCAGGCATGCTGTGCAGGGGAAGGATCAGCAGCCGCAGTACGTGGTTCTCCGGCCAAGAATGTCAGACCTGGGAAGCTCTAACTACGACTACAGATGATCATCTCTTCTATGTTGATGCAACACTTTTGCATCATCAGCCACTGGGCGTCTTGTTGAGATTAAAAATACTGTGGAGAGTTACTGTCTGTTTAGCAAAGGAAAAAAGAAAGACAGGAGTCCATGTCAGAAAGGGAGGGGAAAGGAAAAGCCGAAACATGAGCTCATAAGCCTGTTATGGAGGATAAAGGCAGGCTTTGTTTTACTTTAGTCAAACCAAGTATGAACAAGAGACTCATCACTGTTTTGAGCTTGAACTCCAAAATTTGTTTCGTATGTAATACTGCCAACTTCCCCCCCCCTCACATAACTAAACTACCCCTCTTTCTCAAAAAGAGCTTCTGCTGATGCTCAAATCAAGTATTTACGTGCAAATGAAGTCAATATAATAGTCGAGACTATCATTCTATCCTTGCTAGAAGTTCTGACACTTCAGTAGCGCATATAAAAGCACTCATATAGTAAAAGCAAACCTTGGTAATATGACAGATTGTCCTGGAACTCTTGTACAAACAACTAAAACTAAAAAAATATATGACTATAAAACAAAACCACTTGGAGGATGCACTGGATACCTAGCCACACTAGGTAGGGTTAGGCAACAGTTCTTAATCTGGAGATGCTTCTTTGGAGCGAGGGGGGGGGGGGGGAGGGTGGTTTTTTTAAATTTCAAATGCAGAAGTCAGTACAAAAATACAATGTGAAGTTTAAGTAGTGCAATCTTTGGGAGCTAAGAAGAAAAATACTAGTAAAAGTCTGTCTTCTGACAGAAACATTACCCACCACTGCTGTCTCTAAAAGAGCTCAAGGGCAACAGTAAAAGCCAGCAAAGGAAAGCACAGAGTCTGGACTCTAGTTTCTTGCTCTTAGGAAAACGCGAAGAGGGTGGTAATTTACCGTGTACAACCAAATTGTACATGAAAGTTTAAAAACAGCCAATTAAATCTAACATTATGGAATGGTACTGACGGGCCGAGTGGAACGCATTAGACACGCATTCCACGCAACGGCCACGGAGCCCGTCTGGGAGGCCGATACTGTACAAAGTACAAGGGGTCAAGAAACGACTCTAGAAGGGAAGCCCAGCTTTGACCAGGAGCCAGGACAACTCGTCCAGGAGATGAACACTACGGATCGAGTCGCTCGCACGCTCGCAAGAGAGGCACAGCATCTAGGCTGCAGAGCTGAGTATTTAGCCCTCAGTCACCTGCCCTGACAGATCGCTATGGACAGCAACAAGTCCAAAATATTTCAATCATGGGAGGGCAAGCCTCACCAAGAGTAAGAATCAAATGGAGGGGGAAACAAAGGCATGAAGAAGAGACCCACTATAAGTACTGGTGAATAAAATGTGCTGTTTTGGTTTACATCTCCAACATACGATTAACTCTCCCATACATTTAGGTACAGCTTTGGCTTCTCTGTTGAGCAGTTCAGTCTAGAAAAACGATTAAAGCAACCACCAATATCTAGCAGGAAATTAAAACAGAAAGGGAAAAAAGGTTACCTCAAGTTACAAAAATTATATTCCAAAGTCTTCTGTACTTTGGAGCATGGTCAACCCAAATTTTGATGCAAATCTGATTTTTGTGACAGTAATGCAGAAGACCGATGTGCTGATAATCCTGCTGCAACTTCTCAGCAAATGGATAGCTGGGCCTTTTTTTTATTATTTAAACAGGAAAATTAAAAGAACAAGTATATTACTCTGTGTCCTATATGTCAACATACAACTCCATTCATATGAGAACTGGGAAACTTGTTCAACTTCACGAGACCCAATTTTGCAAGATGCTAACACTGAACAACTCTCCAACCTTCGCTATCTCCAGATAGCGACATGAACTGTACCCCTCACAGGAGCAGCAGTGGTGGATCAAGAACGAAAATAAACATACACGTGTGCGTGCATGTGCGCACGCACGTGTGCTCTACAAACAATCGCAGTTTTTATGCCAAGCTCTGTTTCAAGAGCTTGGCATATAGCTGCATTACTATACAGTTACAGCAGTATGGCACATGGAAAGAAAAAAGTTTCTAAAACCAGTCTCAAAGCAATTAAATGAAGGATACCAGCACTGGGAAAAGGATACTTACTGTCATTCTCTGCACTGTGCACAGATAAACAGAGCCAAGATGACAAAAGTGTTCCAGAGAACCCAAATTTTTATAGCCAGTCTAGCAAGCAGTCAGTTAACATGCCTTGCTGCAACCTTGAATATTCAAGTGCTTTGTTCACTTGCAAGCTACAAATTTCAGATGAAGAGATTAGTACTTGAAGAGTTAACGTTGCCGTTGTTACTGATAAGGTTTTAGAATTAATTCTACACTACCACAAAAACTTTATATGTAAACCACTGCAAACTGATCACTTGAAACTAAACTCAAAGCAGTGACATACCAGTTTATTCCCAGTCCACTTTAACAAGGTTTTCAACATTCAAAAACACTAAAATTCTATTTGTTTAAAAAGACAGATTCGATTCACCACCCAAATTCTGTAAGAGAGATTAATTTCATACTCAGTTCTCTGACCTTCAGTCCATGGTAGACATCAGGCCCTACTTAACAATTTAGTATCAAATCATGAAAATAACAAGCATTCTTTATAGCTTGTCATTCCACTAAGTTAAATCACACTGTGCCAGAGAATCTTCTCCAAGGAAACCATTATCAAGCATATGGTACTATTTCATACTTTCTGCCAGAGCAATAGAAGAGCTTTTGACAGAGTATTTATTTTTATTTAAATTTTTGCTGACTAGTATTGCCTCACAAGATATATACCTCATTTCAGAATAGTCCCAAGGGGTCAACAGTCATGTAAATCTCACATCCCAGTACTTCAGGACAAAACAAACTATATCATGCTGGATACACTATCTAAATTGCCAACACTACAAAGCAACCCAGATATTGCAGGTTGTATGGTATTTGTGTTTCACAATAATACAGCATTCACATAATTAATAAAAGCTCCACTGTAATAAAAAAGGTGATGCTCATTGTAAAGGAGGAAATCAATGCAGAGTTTAATTACTAAATAAAACTAAATACAATACTTGCCAAGACTGGAATTTATACTCCATTAAGAGGGGCTGGAATTTAATGATGTATAACACAGAGATGATAAGGGACAGTAACAGTGCTTAAATTTTAAACAACACTAATAGGAGAGAAGGAGAAACTGCCTTCTGTAAATGAAAAAGTTAAGGTATCATGAACTTTTTATATGAAGATGACTTCTTTTTTTTTAAGGTTTAGCTCAACAGCAAAATAAACACCATAAAAAGGTACTTAAGTTTTTGTTGGTTGAATACTAACTTAAGGAATTTTTAAAAATACCTTGAATGATTTACTTTATTCATACCAGTAACTCTTTTTCAGTAATAGAGTTTTGCAACCAACTGCAGAGGCTAAGTTTAGACCATCTGCTTGCTAGAATAGTTAAAACATTTTGATCTTGGAGATGGCCAGTTTGATTTCTTGTTTCAAGTTTTATAACCAGAAAAGCATAGACCGTGTGAGATGAACATACAAACCCCATCAAAATAGAAGTCCTTTTCTCTCTAAACAAACCTCATAATTAAAGAAAAAGGTTTTCTATTAGGTATTTTGAAGAATCTCAAAAGATGTAATGCTTCAGCACATCCCTGCATGATAATTCCACAGGACAGTTCAAACATAAAAGAGAACATGCTGTGATCATTACAGATTTTCAGAATAGTTCAGAGCAAGTTCTCCTGCATCTTCTCTAGGATGAATGAACAACACTGAATAAAATAGAAGGGTTGACTCAGGGCTATAGGCATTTTACCAAGTAGCAGTGGCAAGTTGTGTAAATGAAGTTTTTTGCAAGTAACAACATCTGTTGGTTACGTAAAATACCAAATCAAGATCAGAACCTTCAGCAAGGCCAGATTTGGGCTTCTGACCAAGAAGAGTTGTCAGGAGAAAAGCACTACAGGCCTCCCAACTCTTCGTCCCCCACACTAAACCCCAGGTATGCTCAGTTTGGTAATCGAGGACCACCTCTCTCCCAGATTTAAATTTGAGAGCTCAAGCAGAGGCTGACGATATTCCTAGGGAACTGGGGAGGAAGCCTGCAGAAAACAAAGTCGGCTCAGAAGATGCGTTGCTCTGCCCAGCTCACGTGATCGGCTCTCGGGAATGCTGGCACTGCTCAAGTTATTCAATGGAGAAACATAACAAACAGAGCATAAGAATCCAAGAGGAACAAGAAAATAATATTGAGGGCAGAACAATAATGCTTCAACTCCAAATCATTCTGCACCTGTAAATTTACACTGTCTAAAAAAAAAAAAAAAAAAAACATAATCAAAATATTTCAAAACACCGTTTGTTACAGCAGCAGCACCAACTATAGACCCTCCGGCATCACAATCTTGCTTGGACTAGAAACAAAGTGAGGCACCCAGAAATTCAGCAAAAGTACCTGCACGTGCTAATTTAACCCTCACAACATAATTCTTCAAGTGACTAAGACGACATTCCTAAGCAAGAGTTGATACCAACCACTGTCAGAAGTATACCAAGAATATCTGAATATTTTACACTTCCCTCTTTCCAGAAACCTATTCTTAGCTACTTTTGCCTTGTGAGACTTTTTAATACATTTTTAACTATTACTTTTCACATTTTGTTAGGTCTTGTTTCACATTAATCTCTACTAGACACAGATTCAAAGAGAAAATTAGACTCTAAATTAAACTTTCTAACAACAAAAACTAGAACTACAGAACAAGGGATGGAAGACTCAGAATATGAATTCCATTTCAAATGAACTTAAGTAAATATATTTCATTTGTTATCTAACCCCTCTGGTCTTCACATCAAATGATGGAGACAACTGCTATGGAAGAATCATGTAATAATAATGGAAGAGAAATACAAAGAAAATCTATTAAGTATATTCTTACCGACAGCTTACTGGAGACCCCAAAATTAAATTCAGTTAGATTAAAGTATTCCCAATAAATTATTTTATAAGCTACATTTAAAATGTCAAAGTTAATCTGCTTCTGAGGAGAAAAAACCTCTTGCTGTGTTGTAAAATATAACACTGAAATACATTGCATAAAGAGGAAAAAAGGTAAATAATCTAGACAAAGTGAAATAGGTTTTAATGACCAGTCTACACAGACGTTAAAAAAAGGGATAAGAATCACCTGAACGGTATTTTAATTCTTCCTCCCTTAATAAAGTAATGCTAGCATATATTTACAATTTTAAAAATACATCAGTTTTATCTCTAGAGGTTCTTGTTAATCAAGGTACATATTACTGGGGAAAAGAAATTAAGACTACAGGGGGAAAAAAAACAAAAAATTTGCTCTTTTGGTAGTCACCATGTTTTAAATCTACAAAATATTCTCTGTAGGTCAAAAAAATAAGAGTTAGAAGTACAACAAGAAAATTTGCTCTTTCTCTTGAAGAGGCAGATTTAAAGTTCTCGTGGCCCGAGGAAAACTAAATCACAGCGTCCCAGAGGCCGGCAGAGCACACCAGTTTTAGGGAGGGCTTTACCAGCCAAATGAAAGCTTTGAAGTCTTCAGTTCCAAGAGACAGAGCAGCAGCAACCTGTTCCCTCAGCAGCACCACCGGGCAGGCAAAGAGCTTATTTCATTTCAGTAGCGTTCAGACGGAAGAACACAAGCTTGTATACTGTTCAACCTGCAAGCAACCTGGCTATAAGTAAGGAAAAAAACATCTTCTCTTAGTTGTACAGAAAACACCACCACAATATAAACATCAAGAAACTGCTCTTCAACTTCATTTCCTACTGCATTGTCCCTCTTCTGCCTCCCCTTCCCCAAAAGGGATTTTAATTCATATGTGGAATTGCCTGACTTAATAGGGGAGAAAAGCCAGTTCCAACCACAAGGTTCAAGATCAGCCTGCTATATGGTTTATTCCCCACCACCTAAAAGAGGTATACAGCGTACCAGTGACACTCAGCTGCCAAAAGCAAAGTCTGCACATGGACCTCAGAACAACAGATTTTCTGAAAGTTCTAAGGAAAAAAAAAATATATATATATATATATATATATATATATATATGTTTTTCACTTTCCTCCAAAAGGACAGGCAAGATTATCATTACAAACAATGCCAAGGCTATCATCTCCTTTCTACTGAGGATTATTTAAATATTCTTGCATGGCAACAAACTTCAGTCAAAAAAAAGTGCTGGAATTGTTAGGCACAGGCCAAATTCAATAAAGCAACAGCATCCCTAACTGTAAGTGCATCACTAATGTATAATTAAAGAGTATTAATCACTTCTTAATGAAATGCTGAAATCACCAAGCAAGAATACAGCCTTGGTGACATGCTCAAAGGCTCTTAAAGCTCAATTTTTGGTAGCTGGGAACTAACAGAGTTAGACAGAGATATTACAACTCAAGCATTTGAAATACTTTTAACAGTGATTACCACTCAGTAGCAAACCTCATTTTCCAGAATATACTTGATTTTGGAAAAACAGCCAGATGGGCTATTTTTCTTGCCTACTACAAAGTGACATTTGCCATCTATAGGCTACTGCCCAAGGATCCTGCATTTCAATCACGTCTGTTACCACACAACGCTCCACTGCATCTGACAGCTTCTCGTGGCTCTGCTATTTCAGCTGCCCTGACCTTGGCTGCTTTTATTATGTCCCTACTGTACTCTGCATCTGAAACCTAAAGGATTCTTTTTTTTAATTGAACACCAGATCCCAACTTTACATCCTGTTAACAGAAACTCACGTTGCTCAGTCACAGAGCAGACCCAGTCCACTTCTGGACAAGCCAGGAGGAAAGAAACGTGCATATTTGTCCCTACCACAAGGTGAAGAAAATAAAAAAAAAAAAATCTAACACAAAGCAAGCAAACTAAAAGCACGAAAAATATTTCTTTAAACTTCTGCCTTAGGGATGCCTCGCTCATTACTTTTTCATGTTTGGCAATATTGTTATTATGCTGTACTCAAATATGAATACACACAACAATTATTTCAATTTTTTGAGTGGGTGTACACACACACACACGCGTTATTTTGGTTTAAAAATCTGCTTTCAAGGCTTTAAGTTTTTGACATGGGACAGGAGAAAAGGAGCTAAGCCATTTTTGATCACACTATTTCAAATTTATAATATTGCCAGACACAGGCCAAAGTTTCAATTTTATATGCCCAAATCTGGTCATGTAGGTGAAGAGCACTGTTAACACTTGGGATTTTTTGTTTTGCTTTTGAATACTCTTAATTGAATACTCATTATCTCATTGGGCCACAAAGAGACAAGTCAATCAGGGAAAGATGCTGATGCTAAGTGCCTTTAAAAATAACTTGATGTTTTGGGGTTTTTTAGTTTCTAACTGCAGTCTAGATCCTTAACTTTATATACCAGGTTTGAAGTTTTCCCTTATCCTCTACTGAAATGCCTCAGTCAAGTCTTCAGATGTCTTTAAAGGATATTTCATAAACTATTACAATTTAAACTCCAAAAACTGTCCTCTAATGCACAGTATATGATTTTTCAACAAATCAAAGAATTTTGAGCAGGAGAGTGCAGTTCCAAAGTTACATACATGTAGAGCTGCATGATAAAGTCAAATAACCCAGACTACTTATCTGAATTTTTCCATCACATAGCAAAACAGACGCATGTATATATTTCAATGTAAAATCAAATTGTTTCTCTATATCACCAGGATGCAGACCAAGTAATTCAATGCAATAACATAACAGAATGATTTAAACACACAAGTCAGGAAAACAAGTTTCCACAGCAGTTGTAACATGAAGAAGTGGTATGCAGTCAGAGGCAGAAGTTTAACACCATCCAGGACTCCAGCCTCATTAAGCACCGAGAGCCTCAATTGCTACTAATTCTGCAGGCTCAGGCAAGCAACCTCTGGAAAATTGTGTAGTATTTTCACATCCACATTCACACACACTTACGCTCAGTGCCTCCACATCTAGCACTACAACTATGGCGCAATCCTTCAAGATGTTGGAAGCTTTCAGTAAACACTGAAGTGTATGAGTTAATAATACAGACACTTGCCAGCAGGTTCCCGGCCCTTTGCAATTTGGGGGAGATACAAGTCCAGCACCTGCTACGCACTGTTTCACAACTGCACCAGGTTGGACTCTTTCCCTTGCAACAGACCACTCGCCGCAACCCACCCTGACCCACAGTCACATCTTTTCCATCAGCCCTATTCCGATGGAGATGCCTGAACTAGCGGGAGCGGTAACGATCATCCAAGAGTGGGCAGCAGCCTAACGAGAGCCACACAAACCCCAGAGAGGACTGTGGCATGCCACTATTACTTTACGTATACACTCTAAGCCACACTTTAAATCATTTCACATACTGGAATGTCAGCGTGGATAACCACTGCCAGAACACGACACAGAATCCCCCCAAAGTCAACCACAGGTTCAGGTAATCGTGACCTCCCTTTTCACAACATAAATGCATAATTTCCGCACCACTCTTTGATGAGGGGACCACAGACTTGAAAAGAGGAAACAATTACAGTCATTAGAATTTCACCCAAGCATGAGATTTAATCTCAGGCCATGGTCTTGCCAATGGCTGTGGGGGTCTCAATGGAGACAAAATTGCTCTGTGGGAGAAAAAAATGCCTCGATGATGACATTAGTCAGCAAGAAAGACTGAGCTTTGTCTTCTATCCAACAGCACAGTCAAATACAAGGAATCCATTTTCCCTCCCCCTCTTCTTGATCCCAAAAAAGAGAAATACAATAATTTTGTTTCTTTCTCTGAAATGCAGCTTTCACATACTTTGGAAAGTTTCTCCTCCAAAGCAATAATGCTGGAAGGGAAGTGTTTAATTTAACAAAAGTACATTTAAGCATGAATAAGTGTCTGGGACAAAAGACATTCTCCCTTGCCTACCCCGGTTAATATAATTGGATAGCTCTATCAACAACTCTCAAACACTTTTACAGCTTTCCTTATCCAACAGGTTCTCAAAGGACATTTCAAATTTTACATATGCAGGAATCATCTCCATTAAAATATGCCACCTGCTCTACAACACATTTAATGGAAATAAAAGACAGGTGGAACTTTGCATTTAAAAATAGTGCCTGATATCTGAGAGTACCAACTATTATTATACGTCAGTCATACATTGGGCCCCAAGACAGACATAGGAAAGCTTTGGCAGAGAAGACAAGGAAGTGCTACAGGGGATTGGATTAAATCAACTTTTCTGGTACTTCAGAAAAAGCAAATCAGCAGTGGACAGAACAACCCTCATGATTCTTCTATAGCAGTACAAACTGAAGAAAAACAGATTTTTTTTTTAAACAAACTAAACAGTAAACCCAAATGAATCGTCTCTTCACAGAATCACAGAATCTTCTCTTGGAGGGGCAGGGGTGAAGGACACTGATTCTTACCTGGGTCAACTTCTGCTAAAATCCCAAAATCTAAACTTGGATTTTTTTAGTCCCCATGCCATCCTTTACCCCCACAACGCCGCTGAATACGACTCATTTTTGTTTAAACTCTCTTTATTCTATTTCTTTTTCTTCCACTATTCACATTCTGCTGTCATACTCAATGTACATATTTGTCTGGTTGCAACCACCCCTGCTGCTGGTAATGCTGATAATTACAATCTAATGTAGAATTAATCAGCTTAGGTTTGAAAAAAGAGATCGTGATTCAAATTGGGAGCCAACACTAACCATTTCATGTTCACCTCAAGAGATTAGATAGGCTGTGCGAGAACATTTCAGTAGAATAACAGATAAGGAGATGGGAAATAAGAGTTATTGGTATTTACTTAGCCTGCAATGCTTATGGAAGTAAACAGTTTAAAGGAAGCACTTCAGAATGGCTATTTAATCTGAATTTTACAGATAGCATTAAGAATATTTTCTCACAGAATAGCCGGTATCTTTGCAATCATAGCTATCGTACGAGCTGTTCAAATCTTTCTTCGCTGGAATTCTCACTCAGTTTTGCTCCGTTATAAGCTGTGACCCACAGAACAAAACGCATGCATGAATTCAGCTGGAAATTACCACCAAGGAACATCTGTCCTTGCTCTCCAGCTTGCCAGGCCAACCGTACAGTTCCAGGACAGAAAACAACTAGCTGCCACACTCAGACAACTTTTTATTCCACTTACAACAATGGAAACACAGAGGTTTGGTTTGCTTTCTTAGCTGGAAGATTTGTCGTATATCATCTTTGGAATGATATCCTTGATTTTTCCATCTGCATTTTGTTTTTCTGAGGGTTTTAAAAAACTGCTTTGTAGCAGTCCTCCACAAACATACACGACTACTTCTAGTACAAACAACAAAAGCAGACATATTCAGGAAATAAAGTTCATGGCCCCATCGGGTTAAACTAGTTGTTCCTTTAAAAGTTGCATCCTATACCAAGCAATGTATCATCCAACTTATATCTAGCATCTTCTAATTGAAAGCAGCTTCTAAATCAAGCTGTAGAACAAATACAGTAGAACCTTATTAAAAGTTGTCGATTAGTAGACCGCTGTGAATTGCTAAATTGAACTATTTAGCAAGCAAACACATCCATCGTAAGTAAAAATACTACTTCGAAAAACGTGCTTTAAATTTATTTTGACAAGGGTAATTATAATTATAAACATGCTTCATATCCTTAAGTCGTACTAGATTTTTATGAAGGTATAAGACTTCACTACATTAGCCTATATTTAAAAGCATCTAAAAACGGATTAATAAAACTTGACCACTCTCCCAAACAGCTTGCAAAATAATTTCAAGCAAGAAGAAACATGAAGCAAAACTGAAATGAAAGGCCATGTAGTTATTTGATGAATGCTAGTACACAGTATGATGGAACAAAGAAATTCTGTTTTTAAATCAATAGGAAGAATGATCAAACAACAGACTTACTCAGCACCGTTACAGCCTATGGTTATTATGTTTTCTTGAGAAGCTGTCAAGTTTATGTCAAATAATGAAATGTGAATTAGCACAATTTTGCTGTATATAAGCAAGTATGCACACAACCACTCAAAAGCCTCATAGAAAAATTGTTTTATATTAGCAAGGGACAATTTAACATTCAAACAAGGAAGCTCTTCAACAAAGCCACCCTGGTTTACAATCTATATTTAAGATGGAGAATTATAAATCACATCTTCAAAACCAAGACATGCACAATTTAATTTTTTTTAAACAAGCACTGCAAACAGCATGTTTCTGGCTTAATTCTTTCCTACTTCTAGTTAGGAAGCTATTATTCGGTATAACTTTTGAGATCAGGAGATGACAGCTTTCTTGCTCCTTTTAAATCTTTCCACCCATAAAAAGGAAAGGAAGACTCTTCTAGATTTGCCATCCAATATTACTTAAAGGTTAATGCATAGCTTAGGAGCCTGTTGAACCTGTTATTCTAATGGGGAAATCAGCTTCAAGTCAAAAAAAAAAAAAAAAAAAACAGAAGAGGGCACAAAACAGAACATAACAGCCAAGTAGACTAGTCTCACTATTATACCACTACTAAAAGTGTTAATACACGCAGAAATGAAAAGTAATGCCTAAAGAGGAAAAATTAGTGTTCGACCATGAAAGTTATGATACAGATAGATAAAAACTCCGCGTGAAAACCACTATTTTAAAGTATCCCGGTACACACACCTGCAGAGAAGTTTCATTCTACGCCATGGTCTTACACAAGAAGCCTTATACAGCACAGGAACAGTTCAGGAAGGATTCGGTACAAATACCTTGCGTTTACTTAGTTGTTAAATGACATGGCGGGGGGGGGGGCAGGGGGAATAGTTATGTACACACAGAATACTATTGTTCCCAATCTCCAATTGCTGCACAGGTTAAACTAGATTATCTTTCCATAAATGTAGGATGAAAAAAATGTGACCCCGTCTATGGGGATGTACAGTCATCCCCCTCACATGGGACTTCTGTGAAAGCCAGTTTTGTCCCATTTGAGTTACTCGCCTCTGTCATGTAACGCACATACTATACTTTTTTACCGCTTAAAGTATAAAGGACCACCATCAAAACTGCAGACAAAATAAAACTAAGCTTCCTTAAAACACAGAGCGAGTTTTCTTTAGGAATGGGGAAGGTAAGCCACAGTTCAGTTCCAAACCTGCTACTTAGTTTTGCCTCATTTCAAAGTAAGGTCACTCCATCCAGGCTGACCTGTTACCCTACATACTTATCATCCAGACCCTACATTGTAAGCAAACAGTGCCCTCTTGCGCACTGCGATATCCCGGCGACAAAGTTCCTTTGGGGGGCTTGGGGGGGGGGGGAGATTTTTTTTTTTTTTTTTAAAGCAGCAACATTTTTATACCAGCTGCTTTTTTTTTTTTTATACATAGCCCTTTAATCAAAAAATTGGCTTTAATTTAAAAACATCAATAAAAACACTCCTTTAAGTTGTCAGACAAGTATCAGGCACCAGCAGAATTCGTTAAAGTGATTAAAAAAAAATACACTGTTTCAATCGCAAGAGAAAAGTGATTTCATTTACAGAAATAAAGTTTATTTATTTACATTTTTCAATACATGGCAACATCAGCAATTTACAAGAAAAATAAGCACAAATTTACTAGGGTTTAAGCAAGCACGCATACGAGCACTAGTTGGAAATGTTGAACTTCCTTGGCCCAAGAGTATTTCCATAACATCAACTGCTAAATAACAGCTCAAGAATATAAAGTACATTACATGGGAGTTGTGGTTTAATATATTTTCATCAAAACGAGGTTCATTATTAAGTTATCCTCACCTCAGGCTGGCAGCGAGAGAGTCCTCAAAGCTCTCCCGTCACTTCTCGCTGACCAGAACGGCATCTACTGAGCACCACAACGCACCCTGCCCTCCAGAACAGGTTTCCCTCACACATGCTCACTCAGCAGCAAAAGGCCTCCACAAATTTTCGTTGTGTGTTTAGGCAGCAGAACGCAGACCAGCTGAGAGCAGTCCATCATGACTTTTTAAGTCCAAAGGCAGACAGCCCTTTAGAAAGGTGCCTTTTGAAATGTTTCTATGGAACAGATACTCCCCTTCAACAGCCGGACAGGTACACACCACCACACAGACGGTCTGCTCGTCCGCAACAGAATTAATGGTGGCACCTCGGTCACCAATAGATAAAGGATTAAAAATAATAAAGGAATTACAATGCACACAAATGAACTTATACCTTCTTTACATATTCTAACTAATTCAATGCTACTTTGGTTCGTTTTACTATATGCATTAAAAGCAACATACCCTGCTACTTCAAGTAGGAATCAGAAACCTGGTGAAACTACTATAACTCATTTATTTCCCCAGTCCCCTTCTAAAACCCACCCACTAATGGCCACTTGCTCCAGGAACTTTTATCTTGAAGAAGCACAACTGATTCTCAAAGTGGATCGACGTTCCTTCTTCCTCTGACAATGGGTGGACTTCGGTGACAAAAAGAATCCTTCCAGCCTTGGCCTCCCACTGACAAGAGGCTGGGAATACCACCACCAAAACCCTAGATACTCTCTCCTGTCATATGCAGTGGCAGGAGTCAATATCAGGATCAAAAATGAAATCTTTGATGAAGGAAGGTCTAGCAAAACTCTGCTTGTCCATTCACCTGGAAGGCGGGGGGGGAGGGAAGAGTCATATATTTTCACAAAGTTGTCAACAAGCAAAGTTCATACCGATGCAAGTTTTTTTTTTTGAGAGCAATGCAAAACTAACCCTGAGTTAACAAATCTTCTTAACAGCTTGCAACAAACTCGGCAAAACTAGGTACTTTTATGTTAATCTTACAAATAATCTGTATCTGACTGAATTTGAATGCTGGTAGCAAGCCCACATTTCCCTTGATCTCCCAAGATTGTTTTCATTGTACTCATTTGCATCAGCAAGACATGCTTTTGCTATGCTTATTTCCCCCTCCCCAAGCTCTTGGGCGAGTTCAAAAGTCTTGGCCCTTCCAATGTATCAGGTATGAATTAATGCCCTTCCTTAACAGAACGCAGCGGCAAAGTGGAAACAGACACTCGCGGGGCAGCTCGCTTTGAAAGCGACTGCAGGGACAAACAGTGACAATGAAGCTCTAGTCATAAAGAAGGTCAAAGGTTCAGACAGGCAGAAGGATTACAAAACGACAAGTTTGTCAGAATTCCCCCCACAGGTTTAGACAACCAGGGTCAAGCAGTTGCTCTCCAATTAAACCCCTATAAGGCTACTCTGTCCTTTGAGCTTCACAGGGGGAAAGGAAAAAAAAAAGTCCTTGTTCTTTCTTTCTTTCCTCCCAGAAGTTCTTTGAGAACCCATCGCGAAATCAAACAGATAAAGGGCATCTGCAAATGGCTCACCTAGACCAAGCCGGGCGGCCGGACGGCCCGCGTGGGGGGCTGGCGCAGGCGGCCGGGTGAGGTAAGCGTGTTCGCCGGCATTAGCGTGCTGACCCTTGCCGGGCCATGAAATTAACCGGCAGCGAGGAAAAAATCTGCTCCTGCTTAAACTACTTTGCTACGCAAAGTGGTCCGAAAATGAAATACGGGGATTGAATTTCTTCGGGAAGATTAACTCATCTAACCTCTCTGCAGGCATCCCCCACTGCTGAACTCGTTTGAGAAGCCGTTCGGGACCCTACTGGATGCACAGGGCTGCGACAAAGGTAAAAGCACGTCCTGTTTTACCCCGACGAAAGGGACCAGCATTGGCTTCGCTGAAGTTCAGGGAGCGGAGATGGAACAAAATCCAGAAGTTTAAGAAAGCCCACAGCACGGGGACAGAGGCTACCTCATCTCGGTGTGGAATTTTGACAAAATACCGCTCTAACCCGGTACAGCAATAATACAAATAGCTGCATTGCATTTTGCAGGCATTCCTTCCGTGCAGAAAGCAAACATAAGGCTGATGCAGGGGCCTCTTGGCATTTGCGACAAGCTAAAGGATCCATCACCAAAGTTCAGTTATTCGAGTTTTTGTTTTCTCCGTTTAGCAAATAGGCTACAAAATGCTATCAATACAGTGTTTATTGCACTGCTTGTTACATGATAATCAACCTGCTACAGCCTGGGGAAAGTCCTGAAATTACTAAAAAATACTATTAAAAAAATTCTGGACTTGCTGTTCACAAGAATAGCGCAAATAAGTGAAATACATAGCACAGACCAAGCTATACAGCTATCCACAATAACTTAACACCTTCCTGCAACATCAGACACAAAAATCTGTGACTGGAAAATAAACCAGTACGGTTTAAATTCAAGCAAGGAGCACAATATAAGTCAAGTGCCTGTCATTTATTCCATTCCAACCTTGACTATCACCTTCCAGATAGAAGTTTAAGAAAGCATCTTGGGTGGAACTGTCTGCAACATTTCCAATTTCTGGCATGCAGGTAATAAAAAAAAAAAACTTTTGATTTAACACTTGATATATTTTGTTTTCAAGGACAAGCTTTATAAGAAAAATGTAGCCACACAGAATGAAATATGACTTCCATTTTCCATTCCATTTGGTTACTGCTCAAATACTCTGCATTCATTTAAACCTAAGGTGTTGTCTCCACAGAAGCATCTTGTAAGTGGCTGCGAAAAGCATTTACCAAGGTCAAGCACTATCTTGCGTAATATGACAAAAATGCAAGAATACTAGATTTAGCCATGAAAAATTCACTTTAAGAATTACCTAGACACAGAAATATGTTAAAGAATAGTAAATAAAGAGTTTCAGTTAATCTGTAAATGGGTGTATCAGCCTTGTTACAGCAAAGGAATTAACCCCTGCAGCGTTCTGGAAGCACAGGTTAGAGAAGATGGTACTGCTACTAGAGGACAGCTTGGGAGACCACTGAGAAAAAGGTCCCCTGGAAGAGAGAACCTGAGACGAGGGAAAACTATTGGCTTCCCACGCAGAGCTGGTGAGGAGCTCCCGAGAGGGAACCCATAGGCTAGTTGTCTGGAGGGAGACTTGAGACTGAAGTTGGTGCTTCCCAGCCACAGCAGACAGCAATCCCGTAAGATGGGGGCACTCAAGGGGGAGCCAACCAGTTCAGACAACCTTCGAGGGAGGGAAAACAGAGCGTTAAATAAGAGCTTGCAATGGCATATTTTCATACCCGTAACTTCCACAGTAAAAGTTGCATGTGGATGAGGGCAATGCAAAAGAGGTGGCTACCACAGAGCCCTCCGCTCTCATCCCTGCTTCCGATTCCTCACATCCTGCTCCCTTCCCTACAGCCCTCCTGCCTCTAGTTTTTCTGTAGGTTAACTCACATCTACAGATCTCTCAGGACTGAGTTTCAGAAGAGCACTATTATGAAGAGCAGAGGTGCAGAGTAAACATGGCAAGATACAGTACTTTGTACTCAGATTTTACTTAAAAGCCTTAGTTACAGAAAATCTGTAATGACAGATAAATCAGATTCCACCAAAAGTAAAGCATTAGCCTCCTGGTAGTAAGGAAAAAGCTTGAAATAGCGAACCTCAAGAAATCATGATTAGCAGATAAAAACAATCTGAATTTTTAAAGTACCATAATCTGGGAGGCCTGGCTTTCCATTCCTGAAAAGCTGGAAAAGTTGGCAATATTGAAACAGTGACCCTTAAATACTGAAGGTTGCATTCTGTTACACAGGACATGCTGTACTTCAGTTTGAATGCCACAGGACCATACTAAAATCATAACAGCTCTGAATAGCTCCAGCAGCATAGATCAGATTTTAACTTCTTAAATCGGCTAGTAAAAATTAAAGAGAATCCACTATTGAGATTTAAGCATACACTGTCAGGCAGGCAATTGAAACTTCTACTTCTTTAAATATTAACATCATGCTGCTTCTTCATTACAGTTCTGTTTCTTGATATAAAGAATTGCTGTAAACGAGGCTAATCAAATATTTTTACTAAAGTATGTAACCTGGTATAGCTGGAACTAAATGAGCCCGACATGCTTCCATGTGAATTGCTACCTGTACAGGATCATGGCATCTAGTCCACTGCCCACATTTTTCTTCTCTCAGGCCTCTCAGTAATGAAATTTGCCTAGCTGTTATTCATTCAGTGTGGACAGCTGTGACTAACTGCTCTGAACTTCTTAAGAGCAACAGATAGTAGGCAAATAAGTTTATGTATTAAACAAGCATCCCAAATAATCTCTAAAATGGTAACAAAAAGTGGTTTTCCAAGTTTTCCCAAGTTGTCTTCATGAGGAAGTTTCCCCTGCTCAGATTAGTTGTCTCTTGGAGAAAAGAATATCTAACTACAAGTCACTATCAGTACGTCCAAGAAAAGTTTCCCTGTTTGCCAAAATAAACTGCACTCTTTAGAAGATAACCAGGTGCTTACAATTACTTCAAGAATGAAAACTGACTGTAAGGTATAAGAGCAGACTAAAAGAGACCAGAGATTTCTGAAATTCAGCACACAGCTGCTCCTCCCTTGCAGCCGCAGAACAGCAGAGCACAGATCAACGCTACAGAGCATTTTACTGCTGTGGAAATCAAGCAATAAATAAGTGCCCATTACTCTATACGGAATAAATGCAAATAAAACACAGTACAACGCAATTACCGCAAACTCCATTTGCGAGCAACGGGGCTGCTCGAAGGGGGCTTATTTCCTACCTCGTGAAAAGCAAATTGGGCTGAATCTCAGGCCAGCCGCTAGGAA
Organism: Apteryx rowi; assembly: GCF_003343035.1. Taxonomy (NCBI): domain Eukaryota; kingdom Metazoa; phylum Chordata; class Aves; order Apterygiformes; family Apterygidae; genus Apteryx; species Apteryx rowi. The sequence continues at coordinate 790,708 of NW_020450580.1, forward strand.
ACCCAGCCAAGCGCCAGGCACCCCTGCAACTCTTTTTGCATGCAAGCTGGGGATGGTTCTTTTAAAACCAAAGTGAACGAATCTAAAACGGGCTCCAAGGCAAGGCAGAGTCACCGCTCGCGCATCGCCCACGAAGACCAAAATAAGAGCGGCGGCTGAAGCGCACACGCGAGGTTCCAGCGTCAGGACGCCTCCGTCCCGCGGGGCAGGAGCTCGGCACCGGCCCGCGCGGCAGGTGCAGCCCGCGGGGAGCGGCAACTCCGGCGGCTCCAGCACGCGGGGGCAGAGCTCGG
>NW_020450580.1:791145-819915 GCF_003343035.1 Apteryx rowi
GGCGCGGCCCTTACCGCCGATGATGGTGCGGATGAGGGAGGCGTGCCCGGGGCAGTCGACCAGCGTGAACTGGAGCTCGCCGGGGCCCGGGCCCAGCTGCGGCGGCAGCGCCGTGCGCAGGCAGGAGAAGCCCAGGTCCAGCGTGATGCCGCGCGCGCGGCTCTGCGGCGCCCGGTCGAAGGCGGCGGTGGAGCCGGTGGTGCTCAGCGCCCGCGCCAGCGCCGTCTTGCCGCTGTCGATGTGGCCCAGGACGCCCACGTTCACATTGAGGCGGCGGGGCGCCGCGGGCCCGGCGGCCATGGCGGCGCTGCACCCGGCCGGTCCGCTCCCAACAGCGCCCCTGCGGCAACGCGGGCGCCGCCGCCGCCGTTCCGGCCGCCCGGGCCGCCGCCGCCAAGCGCCTGCAGCAGCCTTAAAGGTGCCGCGCGGCGGGACGGCACGGCACGGCACGGGGGCAGCGGCGGCCCGCGCCGAGGGAAGCTGCCCCAGAGCCCAGGCTCCTCGTCGTTTGGGGCTCCCCCGCTCGACGCCCGGCGGCCGCCCCGTCCCCGCCGCCGCGGGAGCCTCCCCGCCGCCTCCCCAGCCGCTCGCCGCCGCTGCCGGCCCCGCCACCAAAGCCCCCGGGCGCCACGCGGGTATCGCCGCCGCGGCCCGCGCCGGTTCGTGACTCGAGGGCTGCTCGGCTCGAGGTTTGCGAGGATACTCCCACGCTTACCCGTTACTTTAACACACAAGTTGTATTCGCTCTGGAATCTGATTTTCAAGTGACACGGACTTTGTACCAAAAAGCAACATCAAACTTTGGCAGAATAACTCCCTTTTTACACTTAATCACTAGTTTCCAGGTTTGCATAATTCCTCTTCCTGTAATAGTATTTATATTACATAGGATGCTTCCTAAGAATCATACCATGACGGGATCAAGAATAACCAAGATGATCAACAGTGCTAAACAGGTCTGCTGCAAATGAAGAAAAGGGACAGACAGCCATCTCGGAGGCCGAAACGCTCGAGAGCTTTGGAAGGGCTAAGGGAAGGTGAATGTCACTGCTTTGAAGCACTTGGCTTTACTGATATCCCAGAAGACACACGGCCAAATGCATTACACAGGCAAACCTCAACTGTGCTTTGCACTCTCAATAGTGACTACAAAGTAATCCTAAATTCCCTTTTCAAATGATTATAGCAGTTTACAAGCCAAGTAAATGACACTAGAATTGTGTTATGGAGCTCCCATAGATGTCTTAAGTAAACTAACCTTGCGCTATATTCTACGCTTTTTTTTTTTTTTTGAGAAGAGCAATGTTGTTACTTTCTTGCTCCCTATATTCAGTAATATACATTGCTAACAGTATTTAGCATTCACATCTCAGTAACTAATGAAAAAAATTGAGCCAAAAGTGTAAGATGACTTGCCTAAGGTTATTCTCAGTACCACGGATTTAATTTAGGCTTTGACTCCAAATCCCAGGCTTTTTGTAACAAAGAAAGTTGCCTTATATAACAATATTTTCAATATGAAAGAATTCAGAGAGCTTTAAAACTGGATACAAATTATTCCTCCTTTCCAAACACCAAGAAGTCAAGGTGCCACAGTCAATGGTTCAGTCGTGGGCGGGGGGGGGAGAAAGACAGACAGGGGGGAAGGAAAAAAAAAAAAAAAAGGCAGCAGACATTCCTAGCTCTTAGTGCTATTTTATGAGACAACTATCTCCCTAAAGGAAAGAAATGAACTTACAAAGGCTACTGCCAATGGATTGAGCTAGCCTGGTTAATCGGTTTCTTGAGCAGAATAGTTCAGCTTGATGGGAGTTCTGTCATGGGAGCTGAATTAAGCATAATGTCACTTTTCAAACCAAGTTCCCAGGCTTTGAATAGTTTCCTGTTAAATCATCAGGCTTCATAGCTCATGAACACTTCACTGCCCTGAATGTCTCAATCTGTTATATCAATACATACTTGCAAAGTTAAGGGAAAGTATACATTTATTCCCATAAGAAAAGGCCCTACACAGTTATAATTCACATCGATATCACTATATCATATTACATAGCATTCATATAAGAAACATACTGCCTAGTTCTTTTTATCATTAATTATTAGCTTGTTCTGAACTCATCTAACACAGAAGGTAAAAAGATAACATTTTGGTCCAATTCCTAACAAAAGAGGCTTATGCATTATCCATCAGTCCTCCCAGCACATCTAAAAATACTGGCCATCTTCAAACAAGCTCTCACAAAGGACAGTGGTCTTAAAGATAAGTTTCTACATCTGTTGTGAAAACTGGCAACCAGGTAAAGGCAAGGTCCAGTTCAGTGGCCCACGCAGTGTAAGAGGCTACAGCATGAGTTCAGGTGTTACCCGTTTTGCTTGGACTACCAGCTTACCAGTGAAACAGAGCAAGAACTGCTTTTTGCCCAGGCAACTAGAGGGATACAGGACAGAACTCACGAACAAAAAAAGGAATAGTTTTTGTTAAGGGTATGTAAGGAAGGAAGACAAATCCATGGGAAAGTCAGTTTAATTCCCCTGCTCACATAAAGTCAGTTGCATTTCTTTAATAGCCTTATACTCTTAAAAGTGACCTGCAAGAAGGAGGGGTGTAAGGTGGGAATATGGGTTTGTTCTTATTTTTCTTCCTTTAGATACAGAAGAGACTTGTAAGTCTCTAGATAAGGCAATTGTCCTTGTGCAGAAGGGAAATTATTTTTAAATAACTTACACTTTAATGGAAAAAACATACGTTTGCTACGGGGACCACAGTTTTGTTGGTGCCACTCAAAACATACCTCTGTCAAGGAATTTACAGTTTCTGAATCTGACTTGGCGAAGCATCATCTGAAGGCAAAGCTCTTTGTAAGGTCAAGGTCCACATGGCGCCTGTAAAATGAATATACTTATATCACCAATAGCAAGGAGGAGAAATTTGATAGACATGAGCACTTTTATGTGTTTGGACAGTTTCACTGTGTTAGCTTAGAGTTTTAGAATTAGTTATAAATTTGGGAGTTAAGAGCATTTGTTAAGATTCATCACTCCTACTGCTTTGATGAAAAGCAGAAAAAGCTTCCAGCTCCTTTTGTGGGGCAGGGAAGGAAATCACACACAGATCTTGATATTACTAAGATGCAGAGGGGAAACATGGCAAAAAAATGAGGGAATCCCAACTCCTCCATATTTCTCTGCATCTGTCATGAAGCAACAAGTTTACAGCAGTTAGCTGTTTTCCTTGTTTTCTCTTCAGTATACCATTCCCCTTCCCAGTTCTTCTCTCCTATACTGAATTTCTTCCTTAAGAGTGTTCATTTTAATTGCTAACGTTTTTAAGGACTCATGGGAGAAAGGGCAGGAAGTCAGGCTTTTGGGATAGGGTAAAAATGTAAAGGTCATTCACACACTCACACACACATACTCTCTCTCACTCTAAAAATAATACACTATTTGACAGTTTCAGGATTCAGCATGTCCCATTGAAATTTGAAAGCTTATGTGAAACTAGGCCATGTCCTGTAACCTCAAACATTTAGTCTAGGAAAACAGCTCTCAAGTCTCCAGCTCCCACATCGGGTATCACATGACGTCTGTGCCAAATAAGAGACCTCAAACAGGGGGGCAAGAGAAACCTCGGTAAAATGAGTTGATTAAACCCGGGGAATAATAGTTCAGACTGTTAGCGACAGGTATTATTTTTCTGGTTAACTGGGTAGTGAAATATTAAATTATGCTCAAAGCATTTATAACATGAGATGGACAGAATGGCCTCACAACCTACTTATGATCCGTCTGTTGGCATGGACAAAGGAGAAAGATGACTCATGCCTTACAACAAAATTATTTTACCCTCCCCCTCTCTAATAAACACGTTAGCTATTAAAGATCACAAAAGTCACGTTAGGTTGAAGTTCACTATTTCTCAAGCTGATGCATCATAACTACATATCAGACATCAATTATAATGGATCATTTAAGCTATTTAAGTTCAGTTCTAAACTTTCCAGTAGTTCCACTTGTACTCTGCTCTTTCTGAGGAATAAACAATTAATCCTGTGTGGTCTAAAGGATTATTGTTTATTTTCTCTCACCTAAAAGTACTCCTTCCTGCTCTTTAACTGCATTTTCAGTATGGTGCTCAAAGAACATATGGAATGAGTAAATAATCAATACAATAAGATGTGCCAGACCATTCATAGCTTACGGATGAGAGAAAACCTCTTTATGTGATACCAGTTTGAGCAAGTAAGAGGGAAAAACCAGCCTCACTTCTGCCAAACAAACAACTGCTTACTGGTTCTTTTTGTATTGAAATATCAGCTTTTACTGCAAATACAAACCCAGACAATTTTCATAACAGTCTCTGCAGTCAGTACTAAAATTGTGCCTTCATCATGGCACTAGGTTTTATTTACTGAATAGAGATGGTCACTAGTAGCCTGACCGTTAGGCTCTATTCCAATTCTATTTTGGAGACATCATACTGCAATAAAAAATAAATAAATAAATAAATAGATAGATAGATAAATAAATAACACTTCTGCTTTTCAGTTTCCTTTCATGTTAAATGAGTACACTACTGACCTTTATCAAATAACCTGTAAATTGCATTAGTATTTCTAAAGTTCAAGATTCTTATGCAGCATATCTGATTGTTACATACATGGAATATTCCTCTTCTTCCTCTAAACTATAATGAAAGTTAACAGCAATTCTCTATCCCTGCCTTCTACACTTTTATACCCAGAATTCCACCACAGAGAAACAGGTAAATATTACTAAATAAACTTTGAAACACCATAATCTCAGAAATGGGCCCAGCCACAACTTCAAACAAGATAATAACATGGAACGTATGGACAGATTTCAGTCTAAGTTAACCAATGGCTATGTATTTCACCCACTACTAGCCCTTCCTTTTTAAAAGGAGGGCCATGTGTAGCAGAACTCTTGGAGAATTTGCTCATTTTTTTTCTAGGACTAGCAAAAACTTGAACTCTGACCAAACTTATCCACAACATTTGCAGCAGTTCAATGCACTAGAGAAATCAAAGCTGTTTATTTGCTCTTATACAAAAGAGAACCTGCAGATTAGTATATTAGGCATTTGTATTTTGTGACTAAGATAGCCCCAAAAGGATGCAAGGAGCCCAATAGCATATATACTTTTTAAATTATTTAATGGATAGCTTATATTTGTTAGGTTCAAGAGGAATTCTTAGCTAAACAGTCATATAAGAGATACCCTTACAAATGTGTTGAACTACATATGTGTGTAATTATATTGTAATTACAATTTAAACTAGATTATGTAAATATTAATTGATAGAACAAGTTACCAGGAAAAAAAAAAAAGCAACAAATAGCAAAGTCTTTTCTTTACCGAGTGACAACTAATGGAAGCCCCTAGACAAAAAGGGAACAACTAAGAGTGTTCACCAGGCTTCTGCAAACTGAAACACAACCCATCGGCCCTAGAAGCCCCTCTCCTCTCTCATGCTATCATGCAGCTGCTTTTGCAGTTCTCCCTGGCAGGCTACAGAGGAGTATCATCCCTGGCACTGTCCCTTTGCACACCGGACGGCAGCTCAGCATCACACCATGTCCATCCACTAGCCTGGGACGTTGCAAACACAGGCACTGTTTTATAATCAGATGCACAAACCACAACATATTCACCAGAAGCGGTTCCCCTCTTTTGGGGGCCAGTAATCCCAGCATCTACAAACAGGGGTGATAAACACCAGTTTGTCACTGGAATAGCAGGTTTGAGGATGCTGCCTGATTTCAGTGAGCAATGTCCACCCCAGGCATTTAAACATCACATAAAAGATGCGGCAGAAATACTGCTAGACCACTGCCTGCATCACTAGTGCCATAGGATATCAGGGTATAAAAGCTGCAGCCTCGCGGAGCTGACAAAACAAGGGCAAATTTTGCAGCTACCTGTTGAGAAGATGAAGTATTCCTTCCTCATTTCAGGAAATCATAAACCCCCCAAAGGGTGTTTTTGGTCTAGGTAGAGCACGTGTATGCTGTATCAAAGTCAAGTTAAAACCACAGCGGCTTACAGAAATGCTTTGGGTATACAGAAAAACCATAATTATTTCTCAGTTACACGGATAACTGAAAGAACTCAGTGAAAGGCACCTGGCAGATAAATAGCTACGCTGAGAAACATCCAGCGAGGGCTCCTCGAGGAGGACCCCGCGGAGGAGCCCCCACAGGGCAGAGAGCAGCGCTAGCTCCGGCCCCAAGCTAGAGCAGCGACGGCCAAGGCGCCCGGGCGGGCTGCTGAGCAAGGAAAAGCTGCATTTCCCCTCCGGGCGCGGCGGTGCCCGCTCGCCCCCTCCATCAGCCCCTGCTGCCGCTGCCGCTGCCGCCTGCCTGCCTGCCTGCCTGCCTCCCCCCGGCCCGGCCCGGCCCGGCTCTTCCGCGGTGCCCGCGCCCGGCCGGACCCTCTGGAAGCGCCACACACGGAAGTGGGTGGACGGACTCTAAAAGAAAAGCACCCGCCCGCGGCGACGGGCAGGCTCCGCGCCCAATGAGCATCGGCAGCGGCGGCGCGGGGGCCAATCGGGCGGCGGGGCGGGCCGAGGCGGCCGCGCGCCGGGAGCCTTGGTAACGCGCGGGCCGCGTGCGGGGAGCGCGGTTCGGGGCGGCTTCGCCATGAAGATCGAGGAGGTGAAGAGCACCTCGAAGACGCAGCGCATCGCCGCCCACAGCCATGTCAAGGGGCTGGGGCTGGACGAGAGCGGCACGGCCAAGCCGGCGGGGGCCGGGCTCGTGGGGCAGGAGAACGCGCGGGAGGTGAGCGGGGGCGGCGCGGCCCGCCCGAGGTGGCGGCCCGGGCGCCCCTTCCCCTTCACCGGCCCCCCTGTAGCGAGCCAGGCCCTACTCGGGCTCCTCCGCCCCCTCCGCCGCTGCGCGGGAGCGGGGCGGGCAGCTCTTGTCTCACCCGGCGCCCCGGGCAGGCGACGGCTGGCCCCGGGCCGATGCTTTAGCCCTTCTGCCGTTCTGCAAGCCACAGAGTCGTTTCGCGCTTTAATCTTAAACCTTGGCGTGTATGTGTAATCCTGGGAGGGACTGGGGCATCCTAGGACTGGCAGAAGTCTGTGCTCTTAGATTCGAGTTTTGCTGCTTGTGACTTTTTTCTTAATCTCTGCAGCAAATGCAATGATTGTAAGAAGTAGGTCTTCCCGATCTTGCTTCACCTTTTTGCGCATAAAACTGAAATCCTTTTTAATCTTAGTAGATTCGTAAAACCTAATATTTCTGAATACTTTAAATAACATGGGAATGAAAGATACTATAGCAAAACGTTTCTTAACAATTTAAATGTTTACTTTATTTATAGGCTTGTGGGGTTATAGTGGAATTAATCAAAAGCAAGAAAATGGCTGGCAGAGCTGTGCTGTTGGCAGGACCTCCTGGAACTGGCAAGGTAATATTTCTCTTTTGATATGGAGTAAAGCATCCCTAAATTATTTTAATTCAATTTGTTGTCAAAACCATTGTAGGGCAGTAGTTACATGAGATTTTCATCTACTGATAGTTTTTTTCATAATTGTTTTGCCATGATTTCTTGCCTTATGTTTTGATTTTTGCCATGTCATCAGCAGTGGCAGTATCCAGTGGTTTGTTCAGGCATCATTAGTATGAAACTATCTTATAAAAATTACCAAACACATATTTAATGTGAAGTCGAAAGAAAAGTCTTAGAAGTTAATTTAGTATTAAAAGCCTTAAAAGTTTTTACCTTGTTTTGTTTTCCCCCTGTTATTTAAGGTTTATTGCCTTTTGCACCGGGTGCCAAATTCAAATGCTTGGTATTGTTTAAATAAAGTGCTTTACAAGTCCGTGATAAAAACTACTTCGTATGTGTTGAATTTGTTTGGTGTGGGGTGGTAGTTATATGTGAGAAGTCTGTAAGTCAGACAGAACAGGCGCAGTATTAAAGTGATGGTTTGAATGAAATAAGATGTGATGCACAAAGTTAACGCTGTGGAGAAAGAATCCTCTGTTCTCATGAAAAAATTAAGTGCATAATTTTTTTTTTTCTTTTTAAGACTGCTTTGGCTTTAGCTATTGCTCAGGAACTGGGGAGTAAAGTTCCCTTTTGTCCTATGGTTGGAAGTGAGGTCTATTCCACTGAGATCAAGAAAACAGAAGTCCTAATGGAAAACTTCCGGAGGGCAATTGGTAAGTTTCAGAAAAAACAGAAGAATTAAGTATTTGTATGATTCTGGTTTTGTTTTTGCCCAGTAATCTAAAAAAGAAAAGCTTCTAAGTGGCCTTAGTGGGTGTCAGATCACAGTTTGTTCTTCTTCTCAGTGTTCATCTTAATTAGATGAACATCTTCCAGACCTAGTGGAATGTGTCCGGTTTTCTGCATATAAAACATAATTTAGACATTGTGTCCCACAGTTATTTTGGTTCATTCTTCTTCCCCAGACTCTCCTCTCATCTTCCAGGTTCATCTCGTGGTTTTGCGTGTGGGTCTCAAAAAAGCTGAAAGAAAAGCTGTTTTAGTTTTTTTGTGTTAACAGAAATATTGGTAGACAGCAAAATGCTCTCTCCTTTCTTCTTTAATGATTTCATCCTACTAAGCAAATAGTCTTAATCAGGGACTCCCAAATGGCAATGTTCAGGCTGACTTACTGTTCAGATGAGCACAAAGAAAGTTCAGTGCCAGCAAAATAAATACCTTAACTTAATATCTTCTTCAGTTCTAGAGGAAGATACAAAGCTTTTACAAACTTGATGCAAGTTGGTTACATTTGCAACACAACCTCACTGAGTATCTAAAATCTCTTATATGATTGCTGCTGACAGCTGATAAATGCAGTTAGAAGTGGACCTTGTTTTATGAGGATTGCCTAAAGATAGCCTAATTGATTTTAGTACTGAACATATTAGCAGTTAATTTTCTTGGCTTCTGTACCACGATTCCCCCCCTCAGACTTCATCTAAGTATTTGGTGGCAGTAAGGTGAAGAAATCTCTCGGTGCAACCAAACAAAAGTACTCCATTGACTTTCATAAGAAAGTAATTTTCTATAGTCTCTGGGCTTCTAGTTACCATGAATCTGGCAGGGCTTGGGGGAGGGAAGCTAGAGACTGAATAGTCTGCGATATTTCCTTGATGTGATGAAGTTCCCTGTCAGAGATTTTGAAACTTGAACCAACAGATGAAACTTATGCCATCTGTGTTGTCATTTCTAGAGATAGCAGTATTTTAACTCTCTCTGGTTAACAGCCAGCTACATTGTTAGTTCCCTGCATTCCCTGAATGTCAGTAGAGAGAAACTTCTAAACAAATATTGGTGTTAATGAAAGATGGAACTTTTTATTCCTTTCTGTTGAATTCTCTGTCACATTTTCATAACACAACCTTTATTGAAAAGAAAAAAAAAATCTCAGAAATATTTTAAGGGACTAATAAGCACTGTTTTTTGCAATGAAACACTTCCAACTGTTTTTAAAATTTATCAATTATGTTTCAGTTTCATTGCCTGGTAAATAAACAATTTAAAAGGGTACATTTTCTGAAAAATTCTGTATGCACAGTGAAACGTCAGCTGTGACTGGGTGCAAGAGAAACTTCAGCTCGCATGTCAGTTGGTACCTAATGTATTGAGTTAGTTTATATATCTTTTTGTAGAATGCCTTATCAGCAGGTTGTATATTCATCATCTATTGCTCATATCGTGCATTTTGCTTTCGGGTGAGTTAGCCGTCTCAGTTTATAAATATGATTGGGGTGCTAACATCAGTCTCTCATGTGAAACTTTTTTCCTGGAAACAACAGAGTTTGACTGGTTTGGACTCATTGCTGTATAAAGACACAGGGGTGACTCAGAGTTTACTAAAATTCTTGGCCATGATAACAGTAAATCTCCGGACAATGATTCCAATAGTAGTATTTGTCTTCTTTCAAACTGGTTTTCAGCTTAAGAATTGTTCTACCAGAATTATTATTGTTGGGAGTCTTCTAATAGTAGACCAGACATAGTCTAACTGCCAGGCACTGTTTGGGTATAGTAGAGCGTTTATGGTATGTAAGAAACATAAAAAGACAGAGTGGGAAATGAAAAGATGGAGTTGTCATACAGGTTAAAAAAACTTCGACAGAGAGTGATTAATCCTGTATAGAGCTTATTAGCAGCTGGCAAGGATGTTGACAGTAGCTAATGTTAGAGCTCAGTTGCAGTGAAAAATAACTACTGGAATAGTCACTTAAATAGCCTATCTGTTCCCTGTATCTCCAGACTGTAACTGCCAGTAAATCAAACAAGCACTATTTAACTCCATACAGTGCTATTGAGCCAAACCAAGAAATATTCCACAATTTCCTCCTTAAACTCATGCTTCTGTTTTGTAAGTAAGAAATGTCCTTGTTAGTTACAGAGCTCTTTGGAAGTGAAGTTCATAGCTGATACATGCAGATTCATCTGAAAACAAAGGAACAGCATTGATTACCTTTGTTCAGATCATGTTCATCTGTAAATATCTTTTATGGACGCATCTACATGAGTGCATTAGTTCGGATCAGAGTTGTGCTTCTGAAGCAAATCTCCAAGCTGTCCCTACTGCCCCAGCGTTGGTTTGCACTGTGGAGCAGAGTCAGGGTGTGTGAACCGGATTCTTTTCAGATGAAATTGAACTGGAAGATGTATTTTGCATGTTCCTAAAGCACTCCAAACACAAATGGGCTTCCAATCTGTGGGACCAGAAAAGAGCTGAGGCTCAAAGTTTAAAAAACAAAAAGAAAGGAAAAACAAACCTGTGAATGTCCAGTTCTTAGCACCAGTCATTTTACTGTACAGATTCATGTATTGCTTCACACTCCTTGCTCATGTAGCCTGTGTGATGCAGCATTGTCTAGGTCAATTTTGTAACTCAGAGGTTTGTTATTTTTTTTGTCAGATGTTTTGGCATACATGAAAAACATTTTAAAGTTTACTAAAGTTAATTTATATAATGCTTTTTCATGTAGTGCTAGATAAGAAAAAGCAAACACTTCTTACCTAGAAACTGTCATATTATTCACAATTAACCTATTTCTCACATTTCAAATCCTTTTCTTAATTTGGGTCCAGTAGAGGGAGACAGACTCATATTTGTCAGTCCTTTATATTTGCCTATCAGCAACTCAAGATTACTGGTGAAGTGTCTGATCTATTTCAAAGCAAAATGACAAGTTATGGAACAAGGAAAGTTTTATAAGGTCCTAATAACCTCAGACTGTGCAGGATGACTTCCTTATATCTTGTTACAGTCCATTCATTATTTTTGGTATGGCATGTGTGTCTCATAAAATACTGACTTTATAGAGTCTCTTCAGATGTGGATTCTTTGAACTTTCTTGCAGTTGGAACCTCTGCATACTGTAGTGGTGGTGGTGATGACAGTGGTTTTTCTTTGGAACACTCTAACCATAAAACTCTCTTCAGCTCTGTATTATTTACCAATTTAAAATAACTTCATTAGTTGATTATAATAGTTGTGACTAGCATAGAAAATATTCAGATACTTGGATTTCTCAACCAGCTCAAAAACTACAAAGTAAGAATGTCACTGTCAATTATTTTGAAATAGTTTTGTATTTGAACTGTAGCAGATCCTGTTAAACTTTATCTAGCCCATCTTTTGCTATTAAGTAGAAAAATATTTTAAATGGTACAGTAACTTTTTCTGAAGAGGTTCTAATACAGTACCTATTAATCAATTTATGTTATTTTTAACTTAGTTGATAAAATTTAAGGGTTTTGTGAAGTTACTTTTTCTTTCTGCTGTTTTTTTCCCCACTTGTCAGGGCTTTTCTGAGAAGAGGTAAATTCACAAGATTCCCTATTAAATTAGTATTACTGATCTTTAGTTTCAGAATTTTGATGAACTGCTTCTGTTTCTAGTGTATCTAAACAAATCAAGCAAATCCCTTCTTTTGGGGGAACAAATCAGGCAAATCTCTTTTGGGGCATGAACAAAGTGGGGATATTGACATTTGCTTCAAGAACTAATAATAAAGGACAGAAAGAGAACAAATTCTTAGAGCTTAGTAAATTGTTTTGCAGGTCAGAACTTAGGCTGAGCTTTCCCTCTCATGACATGGGATGAATATTCTCACCTAGAATAGAACAGTAATTGATCTTTCTACTTTTGAAAAAGTAAAGAACTACCATCAAATGTGATATAGCCTAGTAATATGTTACATTCTGGTGGCATTAACGCAGCAGACTTCTAAGTGAGAATAATTACATGTATATGACCAACGATTTGCGTTCAGAAACTATCCTAAACAATTTCTTGCAGGGCTGAGGATTAAAGAGACCAAGGAGGTTTATGAAGGAGAAGTCACAGAGCTAACTCCATGTGAGACTGAAAATCCTATGGGGGGATATGGCAAAACCATCAGCCACGTAATTATAGGACTCAAAACTGCAAAGGGAACTAAGCAGTTGAAGGTATGTATAGTAGAGTCTCAAAATTTTCCTTCAGTATTTCAGATCTGTGTCGTCTTTTTTTAGCAGCTCTTGTCTCCATTTTAAGCTCTTGATATCCATCTCGGTAGAGAGGGGATGCCAGGAGCTTGTTTCTTTTGCTAGACAACTTTATCCTGCTTCTGAGCATGTACATTTATCCACTTTATCTAAAATATTTAAATGGTAGTCTTGTCTCCTCCTAATTGAATTGTGGATAACTCCATAGTTCAGGTAGCAGTCCCTTTTATTTTTCTGTTCGGCAGCACACGCTTGTATGTCTTTGGTGAGTCGAAGGAGAGTTAAAGCACAAAGAGATTCTGAATGGTTTTACAGCATTACTAGCACCATAGAACAAAGGGGCTGAGTTGAGAAGCTGGACTCAGCTTGAGAACCTGTCTCAGTCTGTGATATGTTTGCGCTGACCACAACTGTAGCTTCATGCTCATGATAACAATTGTACAAGAAAGCTCGTTTGGTTTTATTTTTCTTATACTCAACTGAATTTTTGAGGATAGTTTCAGTAAATCTTGCCCACTTCAGTGTAAAATGTTCTTTCTGTCACATCCCTTCTTTCTATGGGGGGAGATATGCTCTACTGAATATGTGATGGAAAACTAGAAATTGAGCTGGTATGTTGCCAGCTCAGACCCACTTTCCCGTTGTTTCCTTGTACAAGTCTCATACTCATTTTACTGACAGGGAAATTAAACAACATGGAGAGAGAACTGAAAGCTGTCCCTGTCTGTTAAGTATCAACTTGCATTTGTTCACTCTGAAAACAAGAAAATGCAGAGCAAAGATGAATAAACACATACTAAGAGAAACAAAAGCATCTAATGTATTCCACATCGTGTTGCTCTCCCTTACACAACTCCACAGAGGATATGTGCTCTTAAGAGATCAAGTAGCATGATCTGCTCTAGGAGCAAGAGCCAGATTTTTTATAAAACTTGCTAGAAAGCAATAAAGTGCCACATCTTATGTATGAACGTATTGCCACATTATACAATGGCATACTTTAATGATACCAGTTACTATCATAAGTTTTTGGCACTTATGTCACCTCCTTCAGACAGCAGTTATTTTCTGTAAGAAAATAAGTTTTCTGCATCTTCTTTCACGTATTACAATAAGTTTTACTCTATTGATACTCCAAGTGTTAAAGCTTTATAAAATCCTAGATGTGTTGTTGGGGGTAGTTGCATTTTAATTTTGTCTGATGGGAGGGACCTTTAGGTTAAATTTCTTTTCCTTGATTACCATAATAATATGGAGCTGTTCTGATTAACCATGAATTTTACTTGCCTCCAGCTGGACCCAAGCATATTTGAAAGCTTGCAGAAGGAGCGAGTGGAAACCGGTGATGTTATTTACATTGAAGCAAACAGTGGAGCTGTCAAGGTAAAAGCAAGAATAGTTCTGCACTTCCAGGCAGGTTGATGTATTCTTGCAGATTTTTCTCTCCTTTTGTCAGAAGGCTCTCTGATTTATTAACCTTAATTGACATGGAATGGTTACATGAAAGTTTTAAAAAGAGCACAATGTTTTTCTTATCTGAAGAGAAAAATATCTCTTGCACCAAAAGAATGTGGTCATCTTGTTCACAATTAAGGTCATCTGGCAAGGAAGCTATCACTGATGCTGCCTGGATGAGTTTTCTTTTCTGTAAGATCAAGACATCTTTAAGGGAACGGGGGAAGAAAACCCCAAGCAACTTTAGTCATTTTCAGGCTGACATGTGCAGTATATTTAATCTTTCTTTTATCTTTCTGGTATTTTCTCCACAAGATATATGCATGTAGAAAGGAATACTGCATTAGTTAGCATTCTTTTCATATCTGATTTAAAATGTAGTGTACAGCGATACTTGCTGTTTAATGGATGAGCATAATATTTTGTATCATATAATAAATCACCCACCTACAAAAGAGTCTTGAACAGTTCTCCAAATCTCTAGTTAATCTGCTGGATTTGTCCTTTAGTGAGAATTGCATACAGTTAAAAGAAGGGGAGAGAAGAGTGGAATATTCTTACTACTGAAAATATCAGGTATTTTTCAACAGGGTTTTTGAGCTTTGATCAGTAGATAGGATGTGCCTGTTGCTAAGCAGGGAGTGGAGCATCTGAATCGTCAGCTGAAGCTTGTCAGTACTAGAATTGTGAACCAAGTCCTTTATCAAGTTTGTGTCATTCAAAGTTTTTGCGTTGAATCTAATTCTATACCTGGGTTTCTCTTCTTTGCCTTTCCTCAGAGGCAAGGCAGGTGTGATACCTATGCTACGGAATTTGACCTTGAAGCTGAAGAATATGTTCCCTTGCCAAAGGGTGATGTGCACAAGAAAAAGGAAATTATTCAGGATGTCACCCTGCATGACTTGGATGTGGCCAATGCTCGACCTCAGGTATCTGACTCCACAGATTAAGTCTTTGCAGAAGAACTCTTTGACATAGATGCAATGGAGAGTTAGAATTAGGAGATGCAGAAAGCTTTGAGATATCCTAAATCATTACAAAGAGATTACTGTAGGAAAAGCAGTAGGTCTTACCTTGAAAGCCAGTCTAGTTTCCCTCTCTGTGTGGAGGACCTGTTGCAGCTGACTACAGCAGTGGCCTTTCCACACAGATTAGAGGCCATTGCTAGGTTAGCATTCATGCACCTGGTCATGTAACGTGTGTCAGAGTGCAATTCGTAACACCACAGAGAACAGTCTTATATCCGTAGAGGAGCTTCCGCATGAATATTTGGGATCCACTGCCTTCACAGTTAATGAATCATCTAGACCTACCTTTCTCCTTCCCGTACCATCTTCCCCCATCCCCTGCAAAAAGAATAGTGTGGGTTGCCACCAGGAAAAGAGATCATTACTTTCTATTTTGAAGGAAAGATGTCTAAGCAGTGAGGTAGCAACAGCCAGCAGGTCTGCATCATTTTATTTATCAAAAGTTCTGAACGCAGGTTAACTTCTTCTGCTCTGTATTTATGGTTTTGTGGCCATGAAAAGGAAACTGCAAGCACTTTGATAAATGGTCATTAAGTTTTGACTTTGCTGTAGATTCTGTTAATGTCCCTGCATCTCTCAGAAGTGTTTCATAACTTCTCATGAAACTCCCTTGTGATTTTTTTTTTTTCTTCAGTAGAGCTCTGCACATACTGCAGCAAGAAATCAAAAATAGGAGAATTACTGCTTGCAGTATCTTAACATAAACTCAGTATTGAGGAAACTCCACTTCTGTCATAAACAAAACCCAATGACAATACAGTATCTTTAAACAAAGGCTGACATCCCCAGTATGATATCACAACCACTTAACCTACTCCATTTCAAAATAAACATCCTTTTCCAACAAAATCACTTACGTGATAAAATCAAGGATAATTGTTCCTGTGTTGGCAGGTTTAACAGTTACAGTTCAAGCAGGCAATCCCAAGTCTCTGTTCTCTGACCCTGTCAGTTCTTGTGAACTTCTCTGGGACACAAATAGATGAATTTTTAAGAGGGTATCTCATTTTGGTCTCTTATGCTCTCCAAATGAGCAAGCCTAAAGAAAGGATCAGGAGGGAGCTAATTAAACAATTATGTTTAGAATATCACTGTAGTGAAGTGACTGAATCTTTGACAAGTAATCAACCTTTGCTGAAATAAAGTATCAGCTTCTTTAATCAATTTTTTGAATCACAAAATCCTTGTTCAGATGGTATATCTTCACTATCAGACCTCATAGTTGATCTGTAACTTTCTTTTCCTAGGGTGGGCAAGACATCCTTTCTATGATGGGACAATTGATGAAGCCTAAGAAAACTGAAATTACTGGTATGAATCCTAATCATATTTCTAGTCCAACATAACCTATATATTTGCCAATTAGAAAGGCATTAAAATGGAGTTATTCATGCAGCATCTCTAATGATGAATATATTCATAATATTCATAAATATTCAGATTTCATAAAGCAGTGACTTAGCTGCTAGAATTGCAGCAGCTAGACTCAGTAACATCATAGTATTGTTTTACACATGTAGTGTTACTCTATATACTGCACTCTGCATCCAGTGTCCTGAGGAGAAAGAGGTCAGAATGCTAGTGCCACCCCCCCTTCTCAAAATATTGCTGCCAGCGAGTGCGTGGTTCATGTTTCCTATGACAAGCCAAACTGAACAAACCACAACCAAAAAAAAAAAGAAAATCAAAAAATCCTTTGCATTCTTATGTGAAGCAACTGTGCTGTATTTCTGTGGAATACAAAAATGGCTCCTAGAAACTCCAGTATTGGTTTGGTTTTGCATTGACTCCTCCTTACCAGCTGCCTATCGACTTAAAGCTGTAAATACACTGCTGCTCCACCCACCTGCAGATCGTTGGAGAAAAAAGATCTACAGAAAGATCTATTCTACTTTTCGCTGTGAAAGAAAAGATGTTTCAATAAGTGACTAATCTAAATTCAGATCAAAGTCTGTTTCAATACTTAAGTTGAATGGTGCTCTTTTGAAGTATTTCCTCTGTTTCAGAGGTCACTTTGCCTATTCTAAAGTCAGACTTATCCATGTAACATCTTGCATGGCTTTGAGATCCATATGTTCACAGAATTTTTATACGGCCCTATATTTTTTGAATAAACACAACTGCTTTGCTGAAATACAGTAGCAATATTTTATTCTTTCAGTCATATTCTTTTCAGTCATGCTTGGAAACTTTGTTAAGTTGATGTTTGACTGACTTTCCCACCACCACCCTTGTTTCACAAGCAATGTGAGCAGACAAATAATCCTAGTTAAGTGTTAGAAATTCAGCTGAAGAATATTTTGTTGCACAGATGTCTGCCCAATACAGGAGTGAAACCATAGATCTTAGTTCGGTCTTAAATGCCACTGAATTGTAGTGTCACAGAGATTTGCCTTGTAAGGCAGCAAGATACCAACGCATGAGAAAATTTAAGGGGAATTTTGTCTTTGAGTCTTTCACACAGACCTATAGTTCACTAGCAGAACAACTAACATACTTTATTTTGATTCTGATAGACAAACTTCGAGGAGAGATAAATAAGGTGGTAAATAAATACATTGATCAAGGCATCGCAGAGCTGGTCCCAGGTGTACTCTTTGTAGATGAGGTTCATATGTTGGATATTGAATGTTTCACATACCTGCACCGAGCACTGGAATCTTCTATTTCCCCCATTGTCATCTTTGCTTCCAATCGAGGGAACTGTGTTATCAGGTAAGATGTCTGAAGTTGAATTTTCCAGCTTGCATTGTCTATAAACCTTAGAGTTAGCTGTATCAACAGAAGAAGTTACAATCTTTGAAGGCTTTTTGTCTCTGATGCTGACATCTGTGGTAATCCCCTGCATGGGTAATAAACTGCGTTGGTACCTGAAGGCTACTTGTGAGCTTTGTGATGGGAAAAGCATTTGATGCTAGTGTGGCTGAGTTAGGACAGAATGGAATTCCTCCTCTTATTTGCACTGACACGTCCCTCTAACAGCCTCTGGACAATCTATTTCCTGGGTGTTCTGTTACAATTACCTTTCTCACTGGATACCTTTAACACATCTTTTGTCTGCACGTTAGAAACATTCAAAGCGCTACAGCTACAAACTTCTAATATCATAGTTTCCTGCTTCTTCTGGGTCCTTTCACTGTCTCCTATCTTTGTTGCATCAGATTTCAGCTTCTTGTTCTCACTGTTAAAGCCTGTCATGATTTAGCCTCTTCTCACTCTTCATTCTTTCCTACTATGTTAGCCTAGCTTTTTCTATTTCTCTGGTCGTGCCAGCTAATTTGTTCTTCTTCTTTACTTCAGTTCATACCCCCACTTCAACATTTTGCACCCAGACAATGCATTCTTTGCATTTTCAGTAAAAGTACTCACCTCTTTCAGATTCTTCCTTAAGTTCTACTGCTAATTTGTGGTCTAGGTCTAATTATGTCTAAACAAGCTGTCATTAGCAAAGATTGCTACTCTTTAAATTGATTTAACTCAGCTGTGTAACCAGCTTCCCTCTTACTGACTCATCTGGTATTAATCTTTCTCTGTTTTCATTGCTTAAAAGTCAAGGTGATAAGCCCTTTAAAAATATTTAAGGTGGACATGGTGGTGCTCTCTTGGCCAATGCATGAAATGGCTGTCTTGTAAAAGGAGAGCAAAGAGAGATCTGTCAGCATGGATTCACTGCTGCTCTTGTTATGAGAAACTTGTGATTTATGAAAGGATGATATTTATACAATAGTTCTATCTAATGTTGGTAAGTTAAGTAAGTCCTTCAAAAGCAAGGTGCTTAACTGTGTACTACTACATCAAGTAGTTGGAGATGCTCTGATCTGCCTACTGATGGCTCTTAAAAGGCTTGGGAAGGGATTGATTGTCTGTAATACAGTTGGTTCTGTAACCTATTAAGAGAATGAATCTCTTTGGAGGAGAGAGCACCATCTACTGGAGACTACAGCAGGAGGTGATTGTAGGACATTTTGATCAATTTCCCATGGCGGACCATGACCAAAAAAGTGCCTAAATACTGGCACTGACTTTGGGAATGTAGTTGTCTACTAGCATTTTACCATTTTCATCTGAGATCTTAATAGGTCCTATGGAATTGGCATATTGTTCACTCTGACTTCCCAGCAAATCTTGGTTGTCTTGGAAGAGCAAGAGTTGATGCACCTGCAGCCTTCGTGCACAGAGCTCCACCTTCCAACTTGCTGGATTGCCAGCATGGAAAGTAAACCACTGCAGTATTCACTGGAGGGGATGGGGGGAGCACTGAACAGAGTAATGGCTTGCTCAGCGAGTTATTTTCCAAATGGCTGGTATTGCATATAATTTCTACTGATTTTGCTAAACAACTTAGGAAGAATGACTTGTTCCTTGCTGGAAGATACTTTGGAACATTATGTAAGATGTATGGTAAGATACAATATAGAGAAAGGTGAAAGAAAGCATGCACCAGCAAGTAAGCACCACCTCTAACTATTTTGAGCGACACTTTTAAGAGCATAAGAAATAGCATTTGTTTCCCTCAGGCTGTCCAGTTTGAACTCCAAACTAGGACATGTTCCCTGGCTGTGTATTTGGGGAGTGTGTCTCTATGGGAAGACACAAGAATTGTAAAAGAGCAGATGTGTTAGTCACTTATTACTCATTTTAGTCAAATGAATGTACAGAATTCAAAATAGTATCTGATCTCTTTCTGTTTGGTTTCTCCATTAGAGGCACAGAGGATATAGTATCTCCTCATGGAATACCACTGGACTTGCTGGACAGAGTGATGATTATCCGAACCATGCTGTATACACCCCAAGAAATGAAGCAGGTATACACAACATTTAAAGAGCTTCTAAAAACTCCCTGGCGTTCAAGTCTCTTGAGACAGCTAGTACATCTCTGTGTACACTGTTACTATAGAGCTGTTTGACTCTGCGTGGTTTGTGCACAGAAGCTTACCAATTCCTAAATGTATGGTGTTTTAGTAACTATTTACAATAAGTTGTTTAAAATTGCAAATGCAATTTGTTCTGGTGTCTGATTTCCACCCGCTTATGAGTTCTGTTGGTAAACTTGTCTAGAGCCGAAAGTGACATCTCGGGTCTCACTTGCATGAAACGGTGTGACTTGTTCGCTGACCTTATCTCTTACACAGATGTGCTTTCCATAGAGTCTGCAGGTTGCTTTTTCAGTTGTTAAGAAACAAAGCGTTACAGTTTAGGACCCTTGGTCCCAGGCCTCAGGCTGTTTCTCCACATAAGAGACAAGAGGGACTGTGGAATACAACTTTATGCACTGCGGTTTTTTGCCTCCCTGCTCTGTACTATAGCTCTTACCTTTGTAGTCTGTCTCCTGAAACTGCAAGGTAAATGTTTTTCATGTTCCTAGTCAAGTTTGGAAATGTAAGCGCGGTGAACGTTGCAGAGATACGCTTCTGAATGCCTGAAACTTTTCCTGTGGGGCCATCACAGCGTGTTGTGTATCGATTATAATGCTTGGGTGCCATTATGATGCATCAAGTCAAAGATCCCCCTCATTAGCGTCTCAATGCTGTGAAGTGACACAATGCAGGAGCCATTACGGTTTATCATGTCAATTCTTTGTATTATTTAAGAGATAGTGTCAATGGAGGAGAGCCTTGTCACAAGATAATAGTCTCCTGCTGCTGGATAAGTGCCAAGGTGAAGCCGAGGCATTTATCGAATATACACGGAGTGGCAAAGCTTCATTTCACTTGGTTTGAGGAGCTTTTCACATGCTACTGTTGTGAGCCATGCTCAGGACCATTTTTCTGTACCTAAAAGGATACTTTAAAGCACTCTGGTATAGATTACAGTGGAAGTAGCCAAGGGATTTAATAATAAGATTATGTTTTGTCTGTATACAAAACCAGTTTTAAAGTGTGACTTTCACTTAAAGCCTGGAGATTTTGAAGATTGTTGTCTGGACTTCCCCAAACTGTGGTGGATTTTGGCTAGTTAGAGTAGTAGGAGTATGTACTCTGATTTACTTTGTTAAGCTTTTTTTTTTAATATGTATATACGTGCGCGCGCACACGCACACACACACACACACATACATATAAAATACTTATCAGCTAGTGTGCTGTATTATCATGCCAGATAATAGATTGCTAAAGAGCTAATTTCTGAACTGTTCATTTTCAAACGAGCTGCTTAAGTGTTGTGATTTCTACCCTTCTTCACCAGTGAGGGGAAGGAATTGTTTACAGTAGCTTTTCTTAAAGCTAAAAATATTCCAGACATTGTCCCATAAATCATGTTTCCATAGTCATCTTCCCTTAAGTTAAGGTTTTCGAATGACTTTTCCCTTAGGAGGGGAGGAGGAGCTATTACACTTAAGTTTGTAACTAAATATAGCTATGGGGGACAGAAAGAAAAATAAATTTATAGACATTTTTATATTTTTTGCTCTGATTTCCTTTTCATTCTAGGAGAAGTTTTCATTGGTGATGTTTCTGTGTAAGTGAGACTCTTAGCCCTGGATTTCACAGTCAATTTGATTTTTCAGCACATAACTGCCCATGTAGCTACTGAAAGTTTGTTCATAACCAGTTCAAAATATTTCTCTTTGTACTGATAATGTAGAAATTACATTGCGTAGCACTGGTCTGACAGTGCAGGATGCACAGTTGACTTAGCGCAACCAGAATAGGGAGAAAATTCACTTTTACATGCGCTCTAATCGGGTATTGTTATAATTAAACTCTTCTGCGTATGTGCCTGCTGTTAGATAGTAGAAGTTATAACTGGGACTTTTGTTCCTGGTGTGTTTCACCTGATAAATACTACTTTTCCTATTTCATAGTAGCTTGTTTATATATGTATTTGCTGGGTTAATGTCTTGGGCTCTGGTCCTTCTGCAAGGTTCTATGAAGTTGTTAGATTAAAAATTGTTATTATTATTATTTTTAAAGCTCTTAGAAAAGGGGCGTTCAAGGTGTCTTATTTCTAGCAGGAAGCGAGCACAAAGTAGCAGCATCTGAATGAATGGAAAGTGATGTTTGGTTGATATAGAAGATAGAAAAAGATCTTAAATTGTAAATTACAATTTGAAACAGCTTTTACCGTATTCTGTATTAATATCTTAGCACAACTTTCTGCCATTTCACACCCCTCTCTTTTACTCTGCTCCCTACCCTGCCTACTCTAGCGCATTTTTATGGCTTTAATTTAAACGAGTGCTTCTTGATATCTTGTTTACAAAGCTGCCAAAGTGAAAAATACCTGTATTATATGAGGCTTGCAGTTCCAGAGTTATCTCAGCACTACAACACAACATCATTATCCAGTCTGCCCCTTATCACTCAGCTGGTAATACGGACTACCGGGAGACTTGTGCCACTTTTGTTACAGCTTTATATGCTCGAGCTTATTGGTGATATCTCGCTCTCCAACTTTGTAAAGATCTTCAAGCTGGTACAAGCCTGAGACTGTTCTTGAAAGATTAGATTCTTCCTAGTGATTTTTTTTCTTCTTGCAGGGGTAGGTGAATCTTAGAAAGTAACTTTTTGATTTATTTTACCATCTTATTTGTCAGCTGAATAAAAAGTGTGTTGTGAGCTGCTAAGGGAAGAGCGTAGCTTTTTGTAGGGCTTGTTGGAGGGCTGCGCCGTATAGCAGAGGTGATACACTGCACGACTTGGAAACTGGTGCAGCTCTGTCCATAGGACTCCAGCTGCCAGTGTTACTTCTTGCATACTTTTTCAATTTCCTCATGTAAATTTTCATACTCTGCTTCTCATTAGTAGATATACTTAGCTAACCATGCAGAATTATCATGAGAGGTTACCAGACATGCTACTTCACCCACCTTCTATAATGATCAGTTTGTCAACATTATATATTGTCTATTCAAAGATTTAAAATTCTACAAATCTATTTTAGTTTGGTGGTAAACTACATGAGGATAACTCTGTCTCTTCTCATTTTACACCATATCTCATCTCTTAAGCTGACGGGGTTTCCAGACAATAAATTAAGTAGTATAGTATACTAATTATTTGAGCTGTTACCTGACTTTTGCAGATTCATTTACTCATTTATCCCAACAGATCATTAAACTTCGTGCTCAGACAGAAGGAATTAATATTAGTGAAGAAGCCCTAAACCACCTAGGGGAAATTGGTACAAAAACAACCTTAAGGTAAGTTGAGTCTGGTTGGATTTTCTCCATTCTATGTTAAGTATGACTGGGTCTAAAAGCACAGTAGATTAATTCATGCTTGGAAGTGTTTCCTGTACAGTAACACGTGATCTGTTAGAACAGTGTTATCGTTTAAAAGTAGTGATAATCCTCTCATTTCCTCGTTTAAGAAGTGTACATGGTAGAGGGTCTTGATGACCTTGTACTGCTGATGAAGACCCATGTGTATCCTAACAGATCTCCTAACCATACATATGTTCAATTCACTGGGCTGCACTGACTTGCAATTATTCATTCATCTGTGTTTGATCACAGGTATGCTGTGCAGTTACTGACCCCAGCTAACCTGCTTGCCAAGATTAATGGGAAAGACAGCATAGAGAAGGAGCATATTGAAGAAATAAATGAACTTTTCTATGATGCCAAATCCTCAGCAAAAATCTTGGCTGATCAACAGGAGAAGTACATGAAATGAAGAGCTTTTCGTACGTTAGATGCTTTGAAGTGGCTTGAACCTTTCCCCAAGGCTGGCTTATTAACTGAATGAGAAATGTTAATGGTTTGTCTCTTTTGGGACCGAAAATATTTAAATGTTGGACTGCTTTGTCAGGACAGAATTAACTATCAGGTGTTCCTATGTCTTTGTCAACAATAAGATGCTCCATGATGTTTGTAACATCTTACTCTCCCTTTTAGGAGTATATATGAAACAGATAGCTCTGGACCCATCAGTTTTGTTTGTCTTTAGATTTCGTTACAAAAGTGCTCTAACTGAAGTTGATGCTTAAGAACAGTCTATTTTCTTTATGAATTTTGTTTTAAAATAGTTTCCTTTTACAAATGAGAAATTTTTTTTGAATAAAAGTTTGTCTGAAGTGCTTTATAATAAAATATTTCAAGAATACCTGAAGCTTGCATGTGTTTGTCCTGGATGCCCAAAGAAACTGTCAAAATAAGCTGGAAATGAATAAAGTGGATCTGTAATACAAAAATGGATCTACCACTAAAGAAAGAAACAGTAACAGGACCTTTCCTAAGTGTTTACTTTTTTGTATGTTGTGTTTTTTCTTCCTGGAGGCATCCCTAGAGAATGCAGAAATATGTAATAGTAATTCTGTTAGTCCTATTTAAAACCTTTCTTCCCCAGTAACTTATCCCTTCCTTGGGTTTTCATAAAGCAGACTAAATAAAAATTGCTTTAGGTCACAGTCAGCATTTTTTTTTTCCCCACTGTGTTCTGCCCTGACTTTCTTGATCACCCAAGATCAAAAAAGTTTACAAAATAAAAATATATGAATATTCATATATAAAAGTTAGCAGAAGGATAATGAAAAGAAGAACCCCAATAATTAAAGTTTGAAATCCTGCTCTGTACGAACTTAGTCTCACTTTCTTGCCCAGGAAGCATGCTTCCTTTTGTAAAGCATAATTACTGATACTTTGATTGCTGCAGCACTGTTACGGTGAAAGTTTTAAAGATGAAAATCCTTCTAACGTTGAAATACAAGTTTATGTAACCACCTAAATGGATGAACTAGGAAACAAAGCATAGAAACTTTATAAAGTGACCAACCTTCCTTTCTTTATTAGAACCTTTAGTGATATAGACCACCTTATGTACACTTATTTAAATGAGCTTAATGCAATAGGTAGGGTGGAGAGGGAAGAAAAAAACTTTCCAGAGGAGCCCAGATGTGTGCATCTTTTTCCTTGTCAGCAGTTACAGGGAGGGTAAGAATTAACAGTATTTTCAGCTCTTCAAAAGCTAATCCACATTCATAAATGCGAAGCTTTTTAACAATTACCACACATAAGGCTACTAAGCCTTCTGTGACTCCTTCACTGAAAGTCATTAGTCCTCACACTGGAAAAAAAATCTCGGTAGTATTACACTTAACCAGACACTGGCAATTCCCCCCCCCCCTTTTTTTTTTTAGGTATAAAAACTCCGTTACTCATCTCACACTTTCCTTAACAGTTTTTCATTCAAGAGTTTCTGGTAGTGAGAAACACTAAAACAGTCAAAGAGTCCTAACATGCATGTTTATATACATTTCATTTACATGGCTTAATTGCAACGTATCAAATGTAACAAAGCTTCCTTGTTAACTCTAATTCTGAGTTGCAAACCCTAAGGCATAAGCTCAGTCATCATCTCCTTGGGGAAGGAATCCAGCTCCTGTGTCCTCACCCCTGTATGGTCTAGAGGCTCGTCTGCCTTGTGCTGTTTGTTTGTGAAAATTGCTAATGAGGTTTCAGCTCCAAAAATGCAGCCTGGCCAGCAGAGTCTGCTGGGAAAAGTGCGGAGTTGGAAGGAAGCTGGATGATTTGGGTTTAATAAGGTTTTGATCACATTCCACCATCTCAGTCATGTAAAAAACCTGTCCTATTCTTCAAAGTAATTTCAGTACTCTGTCATGCAACTCTGATTAGCTTTTGTACTTTATATAAGCCCTTCGCTACATCTGCAACTGAACAGCAGTGGCAGAGATATTTAATAAAGGATTTTTTTTTTGGTTTATCTTTCAATATTTCTGGCCAAGGAGCAATCCTGCTTTCGAACGTAAAAAGAGCTCTCCTACTGCCTCAAATGATTAGAGATTGTAGTTACATCATCACGGTAATTTCCATAGCATTTCTAAAATGTATTTTTACTTCTGCAAGGTTTGGCATGTTCTGTTTCAGTGCTGTGACACGATGGGAAGAGACCCACTGAAATGAGCTGCGGCATGGTCAAAAGTTAACTTTTTTTCCCCTGTTGCAGCTTGGAAGTCCTTCTTGGCAGTGATGAATGTAGTTATTTAAGAATATAAGTACCATTTTTCTTTCAGTTTTCTGAAACATCCAACTGATCAATTTAGAAGAAAGTTTGAATAAGCCCTAAATAATTCTGAATGTCAGAGCTGTTCCAAGTCCCAGTCAGAGTTTGATGGCATTGGCTCTTTCGCTGATAAATCTGCCTTCGACTCACACAGCAGCAAGAGACTGGTGCCTCCTGGAAACCTGAAATCTTGGGTCCACCGTTCCCACTGCCTGCCGTAGGCAGGAGAGAGCAAAAACTGAGCTTCTCCTCTGGCAAAACGATCGTTTCCTTATAAAATGCTCTGTATAAAAATTCAAGCTGTACAATTGGGAAGAACCGTCATTTCCTATGAGTAGTAAAGTAATAGCTCCTCTGTAAAACTCGAGTTGGATAGCCTACCAGACCTCAGATCGCAGGGAAAGACCTGGGAAGAAGCAAACCTTGTGCCACACTGAAAATTAGCAGTTTCTGCCTGACCCTCGTTTCACAGCTGACTTGCATGACTGATGGTACCTGTCACCGGAGACTGACTTCAGGTACAAAAGTGTTCTTTTGCAACAAAACAAGATCTTAAAATACACATGTAGGGAGAAAAAAAGCAGCAGAAATCAATCCTATTTGGTATTTTTCCCAAAGCGTGAGTGATTTAAAAGTCATTACTTCATCACATAAGACCATCTTACAAGTGAGCTATGGCCTGCTGCTTTGCGGCAGAGCGGCAGCTGGTACCAAACAACCCCCTGAAAGGGGCAACAATCCCTTTAATGGGCAGCTGTAGATTAGGTCTACAAAACAGCCTCACCAAGGGTCATTATTACCCGTTGATGTGTTCCCAATAAACCCTCGGTTCTGTTACGGAAGGACTTGGTGCAAATCAGCTCGTAAGAGCAAGGGCCTCGCTTTTCAGTTCAGCATGTGAGAGCATCTAATGTTTGTGCGGCACCAACGAAACGCCTACCACGTCCCTGACCATGCACCAGTGTGGGAGAATGCTTGCCCTAGGGTGACATCTCTCTAAGAGCCATAAAGTGTCTACAAAAGACATAAAGCTGTGATATAAAAGGAAAATCCTTCTACGCTAAGTGGTGAGCCAATGTTTATCTAGCCTATTAAGTGACATCCAACAGACTTATTGGTGTCAAAGCTTTGCCCATGAAAATAGTCTTTCATATTACTGATAGAAATAGTTCTCCCGAAAGAATAACTACACCATATACAGGAACTATTGATGAAGGATCTTTAAAAAATAGAAATACTTAATTGACGCAAAACTGCTCTTCAAGGTGGGAAGGCATGAGAACAGTCCCACCAAAGAAGGTTGGGTATTAATATTAAATGTGGAAAAACAAGCCATTATTTTAATTCTTTCCTTCCTATTTTCCACAAAGGTTGCACTTATTGCATTAATCTTCTAAGCGAAGTTTTTACGACCGATTGCCTGCACACTATGAGAAGTTTCTCCATCCATTACACGCAGGGAAACGGGCCCAGCTGTGTAGGAAAATATTTGTTACATCTTATCAGGGTGACACATAATCTAACAACAATTACAGCAAGCCCATATTTTGTACTATTTCGGTTTCAACGTGAAAAATAGTTCTAATATTAAACCTGGGGTGGGTGGGGGTTATAGGAACCAGTTGAATATTATAAGCCGGATAAGCTGCGATTCCCTTTCAGGCACAGAGTAGTGCCACACTCGGATCCTTCTCTGAGAAAGTGGATGCACATAAATCCGGTGTACGTGCCTCCTATGCAAATGGCACGGTGTGTTCACGACTGGGAAAGGAGCCTGGAAGTTGACTTCCCCTCTTTATACATATTAAAGTCCAAAACTACTGTGTCTTTACTTTTACGCAGTTAGAAGGATCTAGAATGCACTTAGCCTTTATGAGAAAAATGGGAGCTACTGTGAAAACTGGCCTGACCTGGCTAGAAGACCACTGATGTCAAGAAAATACAAGACCACCCACATGCCAACTACTTTCCGTCTCAAAACTGGTCCAAACTCACTAGTGAAACGGAGACCGCTGGGGCACGAGACTGGAAGGGCCGTTCCCAGCAGCCAGCCCGCGCGGGAGGGAAGGAAGCCCACGGGCACGGACACGAGCTGCTCCGCACGTGCCAGCCCCACCAGCCCACTAATCCCCTAGTGGAGATGTCCTCAGAGACCCCATGCCAGAAGCAGATGGTTTCTGGCTGACTGAGCCCTGCTGAGATGTCAGCTGGACAAAACGTTTTATTCCAAAATACAGAACTGCCTCTCTTGTGCTTCACTTCTCCTGGAAGCAGCACGATGGGCAGCTGTCCATAAATACACCCTTCTCAAAACCACGTCCCAGCTCAACACTGAAGACAACAACAGAAAGGAGAACAGTGCTGGGGGCATGTGATGCTCACAGTCAGGTAAGGGTTTTTAATGAGGGACATGAGGCACACGATGAGCATGCAGCCTTTCCTTAGGGACGCACCATGCCTGGAGGACATGCCAGAGTGACGCCAGCCCCCTGGTTTAGGCACTGCATCCTTAGCACTGCGCCAGGGCGAGCAAAATACTCCCTTGGGAAACCCTTTCTCTGCAGCGATGCCTGCGTGCACCGAGCGTGAGATACGTCAGCCCTCCTCAGGACGGGGAGCACTTCAGAGAGGTTAAGACGATGTTTATTCATTGTTGTGGCAGAGGAAACCTTGGTAATCAAAAGTCATAACCCGCAGGAGTGATTTTATTTTAAACCTCACAGGGACTAACTTCTTTTGAGCCCCTAAGCAATCAAATATTTTCCTTTTTAATTTAAATTTGCACTTTCTTTGCAGAGAAAGATTTTTTGGGGTCCTTCCCCCCC
>NW_020450580.1:819990-851276 GCF_003343035.1 Apteryx rowi
ATGCAAAACAAAACTCAGGTTTGCCGGAAGAGCAGACTGGACACGATCGCCAAAAGCCAGCGTCACAGAATCAAAACCCAGACTACACAGGCCCCCTTCCAACCCGTTTCAGTGAGCACTGCTAGTCTCCTGAAACTGGAGATGCTCCCAAAGGGGGCGAAGGGGATGGTCACACATATCGATCCATGCGCCTCCAGCCTTCTGATACGATCTGCTGCGCTGCTCTGCTGTCTGCAGGCGGGAAGATTGGGGCAGCCGGGCAAGGACTGCCGGCACCCAGAGAGCCCTGACACAAGCGCTTCCTGCCTGGCATCGGCATCTGTTTGGAAGGAACAAATGTCAGTGCCCAGCTCGGTGTCAGTGCTGGGAGCTGGGTATAAATATGCTTTGGGCTCTCAGCTCATCTTCCATATCTGCTCTGCTGAGAGATAGCTTAGGAGCCTCTGCCTCATCCTATGTGTCTTAGTTGGGCATGTCCAAGCAAGTCATTAACCCCATGCAAAGAGCCAGCACTTGTGGCCTGGGAGGAGACAAGGCTACAGCGGCAGAGTTTATACAGTGGGAAAGTTTTGATCAAGTGAGCAGGCCAGGGAAAGAGCAGGCTTTTTACCTTTAAACAATAAAATATAAGAACCAGTTCATTTCTAGTACAGACTAACTTTTTATTTTTTGGTGCAAGTTAAAGATTTCCAAAGAGGAGAGGACCTAAGTGTTCACTTTGGCTTGTAGCTGTGCAGCAGGTGAACCCGGTGCAAGCACCGCTGGCTCTGCCCATACCCCTCTCTGCTAGCTGACAGCCGGGATTGTGACTGTTTTCTGGTGTGAAACCAGGCTAACAAGGAGAAAGAGGAGAGACTCGAGCGTGTTTGTATGCTGGTTCAGATCAGAAGCCAGGCTGAAGTGGAAGGGGAGCAGGGACTGCAGGGTAGGAGCCACTGCTCAAGCAGGAGGCATCGCTCCCCAGCCCTTGGGGCTGCTGGTCTGCAAATGGGGAGATGGGTGGTGGCACTGCTTCCTACGGGGAGGTCGGTGGCCTCTCAGGGACCTCTGTTAAGCAAGCACCAACAAAAGCAATGGCAGCGCTCCTGGAACGCGCCGGACCCCACAGACCTGGCCCTGGCCCTGCCACTGCTAATTCCCTGGTGCACCAAGCCCCCTTGGCTGTGACCTGCTCCCTTCTGCAGAGCAGTAGAAGTGCTTGTGAGTACTGTAGCTGTGCTCTGGGTCAATAACTTATCCCCTCGATACCTGGCTTGCCGTTTTCTGCGCTGTGCTATTATCCCCCCCTCAAAAGCAGTGATGGTAACCAGCAGGTATTGAGCGCATTTGTCTTCTCAAGCACCAAAGGGGGTTTTATTGCCAGGGAAACCTGCGACTTCCAGGGGAGCCCGACTGAATTCAACACTGCGGTCAAGAACAGCAAGACCAACCCAATCAGATCACAAAATGCTCTGGACTCGCTTGCAAAAGCAAAAAGACATTGCCCAGACCCAGCAGTGACCACAAATAAAACAACAGCAGATAACTTGGGGTTCATCTGTAAGCATGCAGTGCCAGTGTGATGCCACTCCAGTTGTCTGCGTGGGACGCAGCTGCCAGGCCCTGCAGGTGCCTTGTAGGCCCCATGGCACCCACCTGGCCCTTGAGGCCTATGTTTAGGTAATTAAACCAAGACCCAGATTATTGCAAGAAAGATAAAGCATATGAGAAAAGATTTTTAAGTTTGCCCCAAAACCTTGTGTCTGGCTGGATTCTGACATCGGCCAAGCATTGCTATTGCCCTGACTTGTTTCATGGTTATGGCTGGAGGTCCCAGCTGGGGCCACAGCTCCATGGCACAGGACACATGCACCGACTCAATAAGAGACAAGCTCTGTCTTTGAAAGCTTCTGGACTTTACAGAGAAGACAGGCAGTTGATACTGGTGTCAAATGCTATTGTTAACACAGGACGTTCCTAGGGACTGGCTCTCCAGGCTCCTGCACGGGGCCTTCTGAGACTGGAGGATGTAACATACATGGCACTCTTTGGAAGCCACAAACTTTGTAGGCTGAAGCATCTGGCTATCAAGTCTCCCAAAATCGTGATTCCCAAGATCTGGTGTGCTCATACTGGCATTTGCAACAGGCTCTGACCTCCACAAACTCCTCCCACTTGTGCTGCAAGGAGGTATTCGAAATGCTGCTGAGACACTGCCAGCAAGAGTTTGGAACAGTCGGTGCTGATCTTCGCTGAGGAGGGAAAGAAGGTGAGAGCTCCGGCCACCTGAAGTATTTCAGGTTGAGCCAGGAAAAAATTAAATCAGAATGAAATTATTTCCCATTGTCTCACAGGGAATTACTGCCCCTCTCCAGCAGAGACATAGCAAAAGCCAGGTGGGAATCAGGGATGCCCAAAGAAGGGGCTGCAAACGCAGCGGTGGTGGCAAACACCCTGCATGCCATTCAGCTCTTGCCACATCAAGAACCAAAGAGCAGAGACAATCACTTTGGAGTTCCTCAGCCCCAGCAGTGTCCAGGAGACAGGAAAGGGCTCAAGGGCTCTGCTTGCTGCTTGGGAGTGGGGAGGAAGAGCTCTGTTCAGCCCATGGCAATGGTAGTGGCAGGGCTCACTGTGCTGTGGTCTTCAATGCTTTAAGAAGTCACAAGAGCCGGAGAGTTAATATTGTCTAGTGATTAGAGCAGGAGACTAAAGACTGAGTCATTTCTACAGTGCAAATTCAGCTATGTTGAGTAGTTTCTCCATTTCATTAAGATGTTTGCAGACAGGACCAAATTGTTCATAATCATCTTAGTGGAATGGTGCTGCAGCAGCCAGCTCATAATCTGATTTCTTTAATGTGATTAAGAGACAATTTGATCCCATCTGCAAAAGCAATCAAAATACTGCAACATATCTGTGCTCTGCCATAGCCATAAATATGATGTAAATATGACCTCATCTCATGTTTCAATGTATCTTGCCCAAGGTGACAACCTCTCTGCACCTCTCTGGTTAGACTTCATGCAGTCCTTGCAATGCTTTAGAGTCATAGAGTTTGCAGGAGATTAACCACAGTGCAAGAAAGCACTTTGAAATCCGTTTTGTTTTACGACTTACCAGATTTATGTTGTGACCTGAACCCCAGTTCAGCCACACTGTTACAAAACCTGTCCTGATTGCACTGAGGTTACTGGGGATCTAGACAGATGCGAGGACAGACTTTGTATAATGTGATTTTGCCCATTCCTGCCTCAGACTGTTGGGCCTGCCTCTGCCTCCTGCACTTTTCCGTACCTGCTAAAGCCACAAGCAGTGTGTTATGGTATTAAATAACAACAGCTTCTCAACAGGACACCCAACTTTGCCTGTGCAGCACTACAGGGTCTGTGCAGCTGAGACCTGCTGAGAAGCCACAAGTGAGCAGAAGGCAGCATGCAGGGCTACGCTGCATGTTGCATCTGTCAGCTCCATTGTATCTTGAAGGACTTCAGTTTTGGGACTCATTTGTAACAGCGATGGGGCACTGCTTCCCATGGCAGTGTGTAGCATGTTCCTGCATCTGCTGCGGGATCCCCTAATAGCTCCGTTCTTTTAGCCCCAAAAGGCTGATATTTGTGCCAAGACTGGAGAGCAAAACCAGTGTTATAACCCCGCTGCAGTTCTCAAAGCTGGCCTTGCCAGCTAAGAGGTACAGAAGTGCGAGTTCATCCCCTGGAAACCTGGACAGCAAGGACAGAGGTGGCTCAGCACCGCTGCTTGCACTGGAAGAGGACTCGCTCCCGGGGCTCCTGCTGATTTGAGCACACTGCTTGGCAGGGGTTTGCTACCAGCTGTCTCTCAGCCAGGGAGCCTCTGCGGATGCAGAAGCCTTAAAGATGCGGCCAATTCCCCATGACGAGCTCCAAAAGCATCTGGGCAGGCACCTGTCCACGCACAGCATGTGCCTCCATGGGGCTGCGTGCTCGACAGAGGCAACAGCCCAGCTCGGGAGTCCCATCCCAGTTTCTCAAGACTTGGCTCTATTCCCAATTTATACTGCAGTTTTCAACAAGTCGCTCCCTTAGATGACAGTTTCCAAGCACCCATTACTTTAGGCACTTATGTTTTAGAGATCATAGGCATTTTAGAGTCAGAAACGTTCAGTGCCTCTGCAAAAAACAAGCCTTGGATATATAAAGATAGGTTCTCCCATGCTGAAGTTGATAAAATTAGTGGGAATTTAGGAATGTAGGTTTTAGGTTAACATTTTCCAGAGCACCTAAGCATCTTGAAGGAGCCAAAGTCTCAGTGAAGTTTAGGCACCGGTTGTTTCGTTTTCAAAACGGGCCCGGGCACTTGTTCTTACAGCTCCAGGCCTTGGAGATACCAGCTTATGGACTTCAGAAAAACATTACCAGACAAAAACATTGTTTGCTCATTTTAGCGCCAGCAAAATGGATCTGTATCATCTTTGCGGGGGGGAATGTGTGGAGGATTCATCTATTAAGCACATAAAGCGCTCAGAAACTCCTGGGTCCAGTTTTCTTTTCTGTGCATTCTCACTAAGGAGGTCTGCACGGAGAGCAGAGCTCTGCTGCCCTGCCTCGGCTGTGCTTACCCATTCGGGGTTCACCTTTTCTGTACATGTGATGGAAAGGTTCCTCAAGGGCTGGTCTTACCAACATATATCCCAGCCATATAGTTCATGCACACCCACCAGCTACTGTCTGCAGAAGTTATCTGCTTTCATGGAGAAGGCATGAAGTAATCACCATTCGATTTTTGGAAAGCGAAGAGAACAAAATACTTCTTACAAAGATACTGTCTAACCCTCCCTGCTTTCTCATGAGCCTGCGGGACTTAGACACTGAGCCGCAGAGACTGGCACCCCTGGCTTTCACAGGAAAGCCTGTTTGCTCCAGATCTACTCGTAATCCTCACTTTTATTAGGATAAAAACAAAAACAGATGCACAATAGCAAATCAGTTGAAGGTTCTAGAGAAGGAATATGCAGAATAAGGGAGCAGGCTGCCAAGCGCTAATGCCAAAGAATTCAAGCCCAAGAGCTTCATCCAAGGGGAGGAACTGAAACCGCAAGAGCCGAGCCGGGAATGCTGCTGAAAACCACAGGAGATAACTGGGCTCAAGGACATTGTCGCTTATCCCCTAAATTAAAGTAGACATGTTCCTTAAATACAATAAACACGAGCCCCCTCTGTGCCTCCCGCGGATCTCCAGCCCTGATGCAGGACCGCCAGCGTTGCCTCGTGCCACTGGTGGAGCAACCTGCACCTGAACTTCCCCGATTAACCCAGCCCAGGAGCCACCATGTGGTGCAAACGGTCCGAAGGCAGATGTCCACCAAGTGCCACCGCCACAGCCTCAGGAGCGAGGGCAAGAGGCAACGACACTGGAACGATTTCCTGGGCACACACAGGGCGCAGCGGCAGCTGCAGCGGGAGCCCTCGGACATCTCCTGCCGCGCTGGTGGTAGGGTTCGGGGCTGCAGCACGTGTGGGCAGCATCACTCTTGACAGCAAAACGCTGGGACTCTGCCCGTAACTCAGCTGCTGCTCAGCGGGCTTGTGGGCGGAGGGCGGCTTTGGGATTTAGCCTAACGCACAAACGTCTCCCATGCTAGAGGATCCAAAGAGCGTCACAGGCCCACGATGCTGGGGATCCTGCATCGGAAAGCAAAACAACTTCTTTGGGAAGAAGGGTAGTTTCTACGCAGCACTGAAGGAGAGGGATGGAGAGCACATCTGGGTGAATCTGAAGGTGGGAATTGCAATCACCCATACGTAAGCGAGATCTCTGCTGCGAGGAAACTCCGAGGGCTCGTAGCAACACCTATTTTTCTCTGGGCGGAGGAGGTAAAATGAAATCTCCATTCCCCTGCACTTCCCTGATGCAAATCCGCTGCATGCAGCAGGGTCGTGCTGGTTTGCCACCAAGGGGAGAGAGCAACCCTTCTCCCTGCGCGCGGGGCTACTTCCCCGGCGCTTCAGCCACGGTGCGCTCTGCCGTGTGGGACGAAGGTGGCTTTCCAAGCCGATACTCTCCGAGGGTGGGAGAAGGCTGCACCCGCCCCCAAGAAGGACGGAGGAGCCGGGAGCATGTCAGGAGCGCTGGACGCGAGGCACGCGCCCCTCCGCCGCCCGTGCGCCGGCGGCCCCGGCAGCAGCCGGCATCACCTCCAGCTTCACTTTTTGATTAATGCTCTTCCAAACTTTGCTTGGCTCCCCACGCTCCCACTTTCTGTCACACTTCTCATTACGGATGTATCTTTGCATCGAGGAAAGCGGGAGGAAAAATTGTTCTTTCAGGGTGACAGCTGAGCGAGGGCTATATTATTAAAGGTACCAATCATAGGTGCCGAGCTATCATCGCACGATGAATGCACTTGTCAGGAGCCTGAGGCGGCCGGGGGGGAGCGAGGTGGCGGGCCGGCGGCGCTCGCTTCCTCGCTCTTTCCCTCCTGCCCCCCACTCGCCCGCTCCTCCGGCGCTGGCCACCTCGGCTCGCCTGAACTTGGACCTTCCGCGGCGACAATTTCTCCGGCCTCGACAGCACGATTAATTTCTCCTGCCCTCCGCGGGGCCTCCAAGTGCTGTGCAAGTCCAGCTGGCCTGCTGCTGATAAGATGTACCTTTTGATTTGTTTTGTCTTTGATTGCCTTTTCTGTCACCTACAATGGCTGGCCGCCTGGAGACCTCCACATCGCCTGACTGACGGATCTATTTATCTAGAGGCTGCTCCCCGGCTTCGCCTCCCCCTCGCTCCCCTCCTTCCCCCGGCCTCTCCCGCCTCCCCCAAAGCGCCACCTTGTACCGCCGAAGCCTCGCTCTAATAGAAGCCGTGAAGGCTCATCCACCATAAAATACATCTGCCATCCTCCTTCTCGCCAAGATAAAAGCCTGTCAGTGTTACTTTCCAATTCCAGGCAGCTTGATTAATGGTGAAAAGCCACTGCGAGATCGACTTCTGGTTTTTACAAGCGCTGTCAGCCGGCCCAGGGTTACGCGCAACACACACCCGTGGAAAACAAAACAAAATGAGAAAAGGTTGGGTGGGGAGGGAGGAGAGCAACGGGAAGGAGGGGGCGACGGTAACCAAATCATATTAGGCTCGAGACTAAATAAAATAGGAACCTGGAGCCATCACATTCCTGTCAGCCGGGTGCAGAAATACGCTCCGCGGCTCATTGTACCAAGGCAAATTATGGCAATAATAAATCATTGTTGAAGGAAGATTGTTGATAAATTTTCTTTTTTTCTTTTTTTTTGGATGGTGGCATTCAATAGGGGCGCTGGGACACCTGCCACTGGGCTTGGAGCGAGAGCCGGAGCAGGTTATTAGCCTGTCATTCAGCCCTTCTCCCCTCACCCCGCAGCAGTCGCAGGCAGTGGGGCTGGAATAAAAAGTCTGGAAAGAGAGATATTAAAAAAATAATAATAATTAAATAGTGGAAATATTGCTACAGAAAAAGAAGGGGGGAGAGGGTCAAAAGAATTACAGCACTCCTTGCAATGCTTATTTATGATAAAGAATATTTTACAGTGGCCCAGCCTAGTAGTGCTTCAACTATTCCACTTCATCTGTCACCGAGCTGCAGCCATCTCCGGGGTGAGATGCAACTATCTAATGGAGCAGAGCATCATGGCATAGTCCAGAAAAAAAAAACCAAACAACAGCCTGGAAAAGAAAGTAGAGAATCTTCCCGAACCACCAAGGTTGGGCTTGAACAGGACGATCAGGAATGGGGTTTCATCAGGTTCACTCTTATGGCAAGAGACACCAGGCCTCGAGCAGCTCTAAGCAGTTAGTGCCTTGGTTTCGGATCCCAGCTGATCCATGGTGCCTCTGGCAGTGCAGAGCCCTTACTGCTATATGGGAGCATTTTCCACTTCGGACAAAAGGGAAGGCTGCCCTTTACTTGATCACCTGCTACAGCATCTCTGCATCTGCAGCAACTTTCCTTTCCAAGTTCTGGTAAGTACCAGTGTTTCTTGGGTGATGAGGTCTGGGCCACAGGAGGAGGTGGAAGGATTGTCGACTGCATAACAAAAATACATCTGTGCCCCCACTTCCACTGCTCCAGCCCTGGCAGGGCTCAGCATTACTTCTTCTAGCCCAGAAGTGGTCAGGCTGATGAGCAGATACCATCCTACCTCTGCCAGCACAAGGAGAAAGCTGGCAGAGTAGATTTAATTTCCGATAACCACACGCGTGTAACCGGTCTATTCATTCGTAGGGGCGATATGAAGACCATCACGTGGCAGTTGGCTGTTTGGAGTGCACAAAGTTGCCAGCCCAGCTCTCAGAGCCGGGAGCCGTGCTATGTGCTGTCATGCCAGGCAGCACCACCGGCCTGGCCACAGTACCTCCGTTGACCTCCGCTGCCTATGGAGCAGAAAGCCCGGCATCGCGCTGCTGCCGAGGAGGCACCCAAGCAGAGGAGACCTATGACCACGTCGGTGGCTCGCTCTGCCCTCACACTGGGCCATTACACGTTGTTAATGCAGGGCTGAAGGGATGGGGAGGTGGTGGAAGGGGCTGAAGGAAAGTGGCAAAGGCCAGAAGTGGTGAGGGAGCATGGCAAACTGGAGAGATGAGAGAATGGATGAAAAGTCTGGAAAAACAGAAGTGTGGGGAAGGAAAAGAAAAATCTAGAGAACAGGGAAGAAGAGGGAAAAGGTGGAAATAGGCTGACCAAAGGCAACAGAAAGCACAGCCAGAGAGGAGGAATAAGCCCTCTGCATCCTGGATGCAGCCCCAGGGAAAGCGTGAGGAGAGCCGGAGGAGCGTGTGGAAGAAAGCTGCATATTGTAAGGGACCGGAGGAGGGGAAGAGACAGACGAAGAGGGGGAAGAGGAAAGGCACGATGGAGAAGCGAGCAAAAGAGAGAAAAGCAGCCCCCGAGAGGGCGCAACAGGCTTCCCTGAGGATGCTTTTCCCAGGAAGTTTAATGCCAGTAAAAAACAAAACAAAAAGAAGCCCCACGGGGAAGAGGGCTGGAGCAAATCTACCAGAGCGCCAGGCAGAGGTTTTATTTCTAGTTATGGATTAAACCGTGTGTCCAACTTGCACGAGAGAGACCTCCGTAGCCACATGCTTTCCGAATCAGTGTGCACACGGGACCTCAGATCCCGCACCCCCTTTTGTCACGTCGTTTGGGTAAACAGCTTTATTCGCCTCGGTTACTGCAGCGGCCGAAAGCCACCGTAACTCGCTGCCACCCGAGAGTCCCCTGCACGTCCGCGGTGCCAGTCCAGCCTAGCGCAGCCGGCCGGGCCACGGGGCCGCAGGAGTCTCAGCGTGCGGCCTGTGCGGGACACGCGGACACGGGGACAACGTCCCCATTGTCCGGGGGCGCCTTGGTCTCCTGGAGCCACACGCCGGTGATGAGAGAGCCTGGCCGTGGCCGGCAGGCGGATGAGGGATGAGAGAGGAGGCCCCGGCGCGAGGCGGGCGGGAAGCCACAGCAGGCGGCCCCCGCCGGGGCTGGGGCGCAAGGCGGTTTCTCCGTCTGGGAGGAATTAACGAATCGCAGACGACGGGGCGGCTGCAGGACCGGCCGGAGAGCAGTGGGCACCTCCGGAGGCTGCAGGCGTCAGGCAGCGGCACCAGCCCCGGCTGTGGGCAGCATCCCGGCCGCGGAGCGCTGCCTCGGCCTGCCCGCGGCCTGCGCGGCTCCCGTCCCCCTGCGCCGGCCCGCGGCCTGCATGGCTCCCGTCCCCCCGCGTTGGCCCACGGCCAGCGCGGCTCCCGTCCCCCCGCGTCGGCCCGCGCTATTCGCACCCGGGTTCCCAAGTGGTTTCGGACCTGCTGTGGCTGGAGCTGCTGCACCGCCAGCGCGCGGCTGGGCGCCGAGGCCCGATGGCTCCCGTTCCCGTCTTCCCTAACGGAGGTGGCGGGAACTGGAGGTGTGAAAAACCAGACAGGCCCAATACAAAGATATCAGAAAAACAGGAAAACATCCCCTTCTACAAGTTATCTTTTGAAGTGATAGCATTACTTCTGCATTCTGTTATTTGGGAAGAAAGCTTTCTATAAAAATGCATAAATATTTCAATTTGAGTTATTTTGTTTTAAGTTAAAACAGCAGGCAACTATAATTCCTGTGTATTGCAGGCCAGTTTTACTGTCAGTCCTTAACACTTCACTCTTAACCACATTATAATGAACCTATACTGAAATCTCACATCCTTTTTTCCCCCTGGGCTGTTCTCTAACACAGAATTAAGTCCTTATTTGCATTCTATTTCAGAGCCGTAAGATATAACCTTCTTTTCTACATGCACATTAGCAATATTGATGCTTGTTATTTTCAACATTTTATTCCCTCCTACTTTGGGGTTAAATGTGCTTTTTTAGTCTGCCAGTGCAAAAATCTTAGCATGCAATGCAGTTCCATTTCTAATATGGGCTATATTTTGAGTATGATACAGTTAAAAAAAAAAATACAGTTTCACAAACATGCCTAACAATATTTTCCATGCGCTCTCTAATTATACCTAAAAACATTTTTCATCCTTAGAGAAGCAAACAAAGTTTAGCTTGTCACGTACATTGCACTGCATTCACGCAGCAAGAAAGTAAAAGGTTTGGCAAGTCGGGACTCACTGCCGTCATGTTGGTTTTGCCCCCACAACGCCCAGGTTGTCGTGCTAGCCTGATGTACCAGAACGGTTTTGCAGTGTCCCTGTGGCTGCAAACTCACCGTCTTGAGGGGCAGACAGAGACGGATCGCAAGAACCTCCTGATCAATGGACCCTTATCACAAACAAGAGTGGGCTGCAACAATCCCACGTACTCCTACGTAGTGGTGGGACCCACCAAGCCAAGCACTGCCACGGAGGCCAGCGAGGATCCCCCAGCACCAGGGCAATAGCTCCTCCGGGTCTCGAGCATTTCACGGGTACCGGGACCATCGGGACCCCCAAAAGGGGTTTTATTACCCCAAAAGCTCTCCAAGCCCAACAGCCGCATGTAGTTTTCCATACCACTGACCGCAGGAGTGATGTGCCCAAGCTCAGTATTAATGTAAAGAACCATAGCAGCAGCTTTATTGAATGACTCCAGGCCGTCTGGACATCTGTATTGTACTAACTTGGATACAGGTGATAGGCACCTAAGATTAGAGAGACTGATAACTATATTTTCCTAAAGGGTCCTGTCCTTCCGGATAGATTTTTTCAGAGGATGAATTTACTTTGTTCAGTCCAGAAGGCAGGATCTTTCCAGGAGTATTCAGAAATATTAACATCAGTCTTCAGAAATACTGGCCACCCTCCCTCACCTAGAATCAGAGCAGAATATCCCACCCAGGCTGGGGAAGGATGAATGCAGTCACCGAACAGCAGCTAAAAACAAAGATGCACTAAATGTTTTTCTTTACAGAAGAGAGAAAAATAAAAATATACATCCAGGAATCTCCTAGCATGTTTTAGACTCGTGCACGACAGAAGCAAAGCAAAACAGTTTTACATGAAGTCAACTACCTTTGCTGTTGTTGAAAAAATGAAAAGGAGCTATGTGAAGCTCATCTCACACCCTTTAAAAGGTCATGTCAGATGAGCTTGCAAAGCTCCTGCTCCCTGCCAGGGGGATCAGGCCCCGGTGCCTTTGGCAGATGTCTGCACGAGCACAAAGCTCAGATACACAATGAGGACGAGCCGTCTCCGACCTCCGTTGCCCACCTCTCTGGGCATTCATCCTGCTCCTGAACCCCCTTGAGTCTTTCTACAGCTCAAGGAAGCACTTGGCAGGAATCGCATCAGCCTCCTGCCAGAGGATTTATGAGTGAAAGGCAAAGCCGCCCTGTCAGATCTGCGCTTCATCACCACAATAACAGCTCCACAGGGTAATGCGACAACGTGGTGTTTTTTCGGATAACAGTGGTACTCTTTTTGGAAGGGCTCAGTGCTGGAGGACACCAATTTGGAGAGCCCACGCACACAGGAATGCACCAGTTTCACGGGTGAACACCAGTGGACAGGAAGAGATGACCTTCCAAGGGGGGTTAACCTCTAGCAGGCTGGGGCTTGACTCACCTACAGACTTAGAGGCTGCAAAATACCCAAGTACTTTCCAAAAATAGGATGTAGGTTGCACCCCTTAGCTCAGCCTCCTGTAAATGCTTCAGGGCTCTGCTTAGCACAGGGAGTTTTGACCCAGCTGGGTCTTCTCAGTGCATCTGTGAAACGGGTTATATAGGAAACCTGTGGGCCAGCAGAATGCTCTTCAGCATTCAAGGGAGCAGATAACTTCCAAAGTGATATTAATACAACAGAAACACTCAATGGAAGGAAGTGCAAAATCTGTACAAGCTGTTCACCATGTATTACACTACTCTTCTGCAAATATTTCCACCCCCGTGCAAATGTTTCAGAGCATTAAAATTAATGAATCCCCACATCCTGATATAAGAAAGATGCAACAGGTCGCCAGAGAGAGATTAACCAATACCCAACCATACGGTATCAGGGTGAGTCTGCGGCAGAGATGGAGCACAGTCCTGGAGTCCTTGTTCACGCTTTTCCTGTCTCAGTCCCCCAACAACCCCGTCTTCCTGCTACTGCGGAAACACAGCACGCGTTTCTTGTCCAGGTAGAAGGGACCATTAGACACAGGTAGAGTTTTCCCAGGCACAAATGGGTACCAAACAGGTGCTGAGAATCAGTCAAGCAGCAAAATAGTACCTGTCGCTCAGAACCGTTCCAGTCCCTCCACCCAAACGGGAACTGGAGCGCAGCCAGGCTCCGACGGAGCCGAGATGAACCCATCGGGGGCTGCATGCAGAGGAGAACGTTCCCCTTCTCTCC
This sequence comes from Apteryx rowi, assembly GCF_003343035.1. Lineage (NCBI taxonomy): Eukaryota > Metazoa > Chordata > Aves > Apterygiformes > Apterygidae > Apteryx > Apteryx rowi. The sequence continues at coordinate 832,779 of NW_020450580.1, forward strand.
TCCCCTCCACCTCATTTCCATGTTCAAACACCGGAGGATGCCAGCTAAAGCTCAGCTCACATCATGGCTGTCCTGGTGGACTTCAGCCGCAAGAGCAAATGCAGAGCTGTCCTACTTAATCTCTCCTTCTTCCCCTACTGCCTTATTCTCACAGCCACAGGGTGCTCTTTAATGCATTTGCCTTTGCTGCAGCACAATGTTACCGGGGGGGGACGTAAGGGCAGATAGCCTGCGGGTCACTTCTGCAGAGGGACTGAAGCTCTGACATGAGCAATACCCCCTTTTGTGCATGAATCTCCCACTACAGACCCAGCCCACAGCCACACACGGAGCCTGCTGAGGACAGAGATTTTTACCCAGCTCTTCCAAGCTGTGGGCTGGAGCCCTGGCTGAATGACCACCCTTTCTTCCTAGTTCTAGAGGCTGTTTCTGCTTCGTTATATTCATACAAAGCTCCCTGGGCTCTAGCAATGTGACAGCATTTAGTGCTAGCAGACATATGAGGTCAAAACCAGACGATTTCATTATTTCTTCAATAACTTCTTCTAGAACCCCAATAGCATGAATCTGCCAGCACCACTCAGACAGATGACACATACCTGAGTTGATTTTATAGCAATTATTTTTAAGAACCAAGAATACAGAGAAATGGTTTTACCTTCCCTCATAGTAAAGTGTTAAACTGTTGATAAATCACAGGCACTCAACGCCGTGACCATCACTTAACGGGCTGCGCATAAAGGAAGCGCCCTCTCCAGAGCAGGGCAGGCGTTGTACCCGGGTATGATAGCATCACTCAGTATTTCTGCAAGAACCAAGAGAAGCACAACCATGCTGGCGCGCAGACCACTTGATTCTCTGACCTTCCTTTTCCTACAGGTTTGAGTTCACTGCTGACATACTGATTTTAGGAATAAGAACGAAGTGTAGTACTTCCTTAATTAGCTGCTCATAATTATGATGTAAAGGCACCTCTTTTGTATACATGCATGTGCAGTTTAGATCCGTGTTTCAGTTTCTCCAGAGTGAGCACTTCTTTCTGGGTGCTTCAAGAACAGACGTCAACAGAATGGAGAAGTCAAGTACAGAGATGGCGTGGTGCAGACACCATATTTGAGTCAGGACTCCTGCAGTGACCTGGGACAAGTCCTGTCCTTCTCTGCAGCAACGCTTCATTTTCCCTCCACCTATCTGACCCTTCTCTTCGAACTGTACAATCTACAGAACCAACAGTCTCTCTCACGTGTTGTAATTACAGCCGGTACCCACCAAAATGGGCTGCTTCACGCAAAACCAGTATCTCCTGCAATACAAATAACAGCTGAGGCTCCACTTCATATTTGCTGTACAACTAGGGCTCTTCTCTTTCCATCCATGAGATACCCCTGTCACCACTCCCATTTAAGGATTGTGCAAAGTTCCAAGTATCCACTACAAAAAGCTGGATACAAGAGTTTAAACCTCAATAAAAATGAAAACCACATACCTCAATTGCAGAAAGTTGTGTTAGCCCCCCTGGCTCATGTTATTTGGTTTCATCGTTAAATTAGATAAATTTTATCCCAAATTTGGCTTGCTTCCGCTAGCCTGTACTGCTCCAGAATTGCAAGGCACTAAGGCAATAAGAGGGAGGCCTTTTTCACCCAGCTAAAGAAACTAGAGTCCCCTCCATAAATCTCTCCTCCTGTCAAGCGTTATGCACAGCAAGAAGAGCCAAGTTAAAAACTGCTCCTCTTAATTAAAGGTCACCAGTTCGAGCTCCATCCTCAAAAGCCTGAGAGAAATAAACTCCTTTTCTGAGCATCTTTAACAGACAACATTTCCCTATCTCACAAGTTCTTCATCTGCAGAAAACAAAGGAAACTTTGTACAGGGGAAAGGGAGCACAAGGTCAGTCTGGGATATCACGGATAAGCAAAACATCAACTCCTACAGCACACAGATGTTCTTGGCTTTCTCCTACTGGGGAAAGGCCCAGTACGTAGCTGCCCCTCTGCCATCTTCATCAAAATCCCATTAGCACAATGCACTCACAATTTGTTGTCAGTAGTCAGCAAAATCCTGGAGCTCAAGAGTGCGCTTAGACGTGCCCAGATTTAGGCACAGGCCCATCACACCAAGGCATACTGGCCTCACAAGGACACATCTTCTCACTGCCTCAGCTCATGTTACTTCTCCCCACAATTCCTCCCCGGAGCTGCTGTTTCTCACCACACCCCACAGTTCACGCTCTGCAGCTGAGCTCTGACATCCCAAATCGTAGTATAAATGACCACCAGCGTGGCCAGGATGAGCTTTGCTCTAGGTACGTTAGGCACAGTTCTGCAGCCCTTTGGAGTCTGGCAACAGCAACAATTCCTTGCTCTCTTGTTGCCAAAAATAAAGCCATTTAAACTAAAGTAAAGTTCATGCTTACATAGTGATTTTAATCATGCAAGATGCTCTGCTCACTCGTTTTCCTGCTCCTGAATATCTGGAGTTGCCTTTTTCTTCTATAAAGTTTCACAGCACAGGGAGGTATACAGAAGATACCAGAGCTGTAAGAACACCCCCAAAATGCTGAAAAATAAAGTGGGTAATACCCATCTCGTGTTTCAGATAGCTGATATTCCCCCAACAGTGCTCACACCATTTGCAAGCCATCCACTCTAGCTTAGCCTTAATTTGTGAGAAGGGGAATCCAGGATAATATATGTGCAATCGATCCTGATTTCCCCCAAGGAGATACAAAAAAGTCTGAAACGCAGCTTTTTAAACATTTATACCCCAACCGTATCCCTTCTGTTTTATTTGTCCCTTCTGTTTTAAGCTCTCAGGAATAGGTATTGCTGGAAGATTCACTGGCTCAGTCTTCTCCAGCAAGAAATATCTGGGAGCAGGCATCCCACGTCTGACCTTGACAGCCTGCTCCGCGATGACAAAGTGCATCGTGTCAGTGCTCGTTCAGTCCCCAGCCCCTTGGCTACAGCTGCCAAAGGAGGTGCCAATCGTCAGGGTATTTCCTTTCTGCCAAGTGCTGCCAGTTTGGCTACCGTTGTGTTAGCAATAGCCAGAGGATTGTGAGGACCTGGCCCAGAAAAGAGTTTCAATTTTAGCAGCTCCATCCAGTCTCTTGTTATGAAACAACGGCTTAAAGCCTAGAGGACTAATTAGGCCCCAGCTTAGAATATTGGTTTTGTTTTTAAATGCCTCTTTTCTTGCCTTTTTCCCAATCCCATAGACTGTCTCAATCTGGGTTTAAATTGCATAGCGGTATGCAGCAGATTAAGCGGCTGTAACAGCAGCTGCTTCTGGGGCACCTGGCAGCTCGGAAACGTCACCAGCGCCGAGAGGAAGAGGAGATCGGTCTCAGCATCCCGGCACAGAACGGCCTCAGTCCTGCTCCCGGGAGCGACAAAAAAGATAGCGGTGAAGCCCGTCCCCAACTTTTTACACCCTGCGACAGCGGCAAAGGGAAGAGCGCGCGCAGGCGGGCGCCAACGGCAGAGGCACACCGCCACCAGGCGGGCGGCTGCTCCCGCCAGGCCGGGGGTCCAGGCCCCAGCCCCCCGCACAAGCCGGCTTTGTTCGAACACCTGCGCCGCCGGCCGCACCGCTGGGATGGTGCCAGTGATGCTGCTGGCCGCAGGTCGAAGCGCGACTTTTCCAGGCGGGAAGGCGGCGAAGGCCGGGGTGGCGCGGCAGAAAGCTGGCAGAGGGAGCACCCGGAGAAGCGGAGCAGGCAGGCCGGCCGAGCCGCATGCCAGATACGAGGGCTTCAGAAATGTCACCAGTCCCCCGCCCTCGCACCCTTTTTATGCGGGTGCCCTTCTTGGCCGGTGAGAGCAGCCCGCAGCCTGGGGCGCGTTTGCAGAGAGGTACAGCGGCCGCCGAGCACCCGAACGCCCAGGCAGCGCACAGAGATGCAGCAGGAAGCGGCTTTAGCATTGCAGGCAGCGAGGGCCGATTGCAGACCTGTCACTTATGTCACAGCCGGGCGGCAGGCAAACAACAGCACACACAGATCTGCATGCAGCTTCCCAAAGCTGGAATAAAACTATAGGCCCCTAAAGCTTATTATTCCTGGCTGCAAGAGGGAACAACTTGGAAAAGCAGTTACTAGGTCATTCAGCTTCCTCCGTTATTGAAAGCTCGCTGATAAATCTATTGCGCAGATCATCTCAGTAACGGGGACAAGGTTGTCCCCAGGAGCATTCAAGGGAACACAGCTGTGAAATGTTTCACAGAGTAAAGCAACAATCTTTATTGCTGCAGCCAAAAGGAAAATGCTTAAAAAGAAAAAAATAAAATAAAAATCACACACACCACCACACGAAACGTTTGAGAAGCTTGGCAAACAGTGTGACCTTTTCCTCTCAGAACTGTATGGACATGGAGGTAGCAACTCACTTATTCCTAGGGCCTAAATAAACTACGGGATTTTTAAGTGGCAGTGTGAAATCAGATACCCATCACATAAGAATTATGGTTCCAAGTTATAATTCTGAAAAGGCAGCGCTAGAGAGGGGAGGAAACAAGGAAACTTAACACACATATGTTCTACCCATTAAAATGGGGGTGCCCCTCCCTGCCCACTGAGAAAAGTAAATTTAAGCTTAAAAATAGAAAAGTATCAGTCAGAACTGTTCGTGTGCTTTATTTAAGTGGCTGCAGCAAAATAAAGCCTATTTCATCTATGTAATTGACATTAAACCATTTCAAATGAAATTCTTTACCTACTTCCAGGTATTTAGTGAAAGCAGTGCTGTGCAGACCAGCTCTCACATGAAAGCTACAGTGCAGGAAAATTGGGCTACGTAGAGAATTTCACTTAAAATAGTACCAACAGCAAGAGGATCTTAAACTTCGCCTTGGTGTTGATATTTTAACTAGCTGCCTTGTGGATAACTCCTCAATCTACAGTAATTACAAAATATCCCTACAGCAACCACTGCTATTACTAATGCAAATTCTTGGGGGGAAAAAAATGCAGCAAGGGGAAAAAAAAAATAAAGTGTCCCAACTTACAGAAATTAAGCTGTTATTTAGGATGACTTCACACATGACAGAAGTCTAGGCCATACTACTTACAAGCAGTAGCAGTATTTTCAGAAATTAGTTTTTAAATATCTACTTCAGGAAGTAGGCATCATTTTTCCTTACTCCAACCTGAGTTTAAAAACTCAGAGGGCAGAAATAATGTTGGGATATTGTCAGCACTCAAGTTATACTACTGTATTTAATATCTCATTATTACTGTCATGCTACCAAAAAAAATTAGACGGGCACGGTACTTGATATGGAGACACTTTTTTTTGGTCAAACTGACATTTCGTTACCTTACTCTCCCACTATTTACTTGCACATCTTCAGCACCTTTTAAATTGCAGCTCTTCTGGAATACAAATGCACCGGGTAAATTCAGAGTAGCGTTTAAGGTGTTAACAACCTATCGTTGAGAGAAGGCTTCAAAGCAAGAACATTTTTTCTCTATTTTATATTGATACTCTCAAAACAGCCGTTTCAAGAGGGATCAACTTTTGTAATCTTTTAGCCAGGGAACAATGTTCTACAACTGTTAGAATTGTAACAATATTCAAAGCACTGAAAGCCAAGCGTTAGCTCCAAAGATGTACTTTATTTCATTATAAAGCAGATTGTTTAGGCATTATTTCTTTTTGTGAACATCCACTGGGAACATCCATCCTGATCAGCAGGTCCTGCTTTGAGGACATAGCTGCTTGATAATAGACAAAGATTCCAGCACTAGACAGCAAAAATACAGATGCATAAAACAAGTGCTGCTCAGACGCTCAAGAACCAATGGTCTAAACTGCAACTCATTCAAACTGATATGACATGACCAAAAACACAAGTACAGCTCCAGCCCTGCCAGAACTGCATGCCCAGAAGTGAAGTCCTCTTCATTTCGAAAAGATTTGTATTGGTCTTCCTGGAAAAAAAAAAAATCCACCCCCAAAACAAACAAATGAACAAAACACACCGCACTCCTTCCCTCACCCTTCAAAGTCACTTTTGAACTGCCCCTAATTTCACATCAAAGGTTGTGCTGTGGCATGCTACTTTATAAAAGACAAAGGAAAACTACAGAAGGTAGCATGAAGTAACAGTGAATACTCTGTAGAGACCATTTCATGGATACTTTCTCCTGGCACTTGTGCTCCTTTTCCGATTCTGATCCTCATCCAGGAGTTTCATTTTTATTGATAGGTGTCTGTCATACAGGATTCGCAAAAATTCTCATGCATTTGGTATTTGAGCTCAGTGCATTAAAACAAGGGCTTCTGGATGTCATCTGTGCTTCTTGGGGAACATAACAGGAAGTCCCATCGCTCCAAGCAGAAATAATAATTTACATACTGTCAGCACAACATGGCAAAAATGCACAGAAAGTCATGTTGATGCAGTGTAGAGAAACATTCCACTGTTATCACTTCTCATTCTGGTTTCTACATTGTCCAATACTGATTGAGGAAAAGTGTATTTACAAGACTCATACGCAAATATTTGCATTTGGTCCTAGGCACCTGATTAATATTGACAATCTAAATTAAAATGGAAAATTAAGGATTATTCTGGTCCATTAAAGCCTTTTACTGTAATTTTTTCAATTTGATGGCATGACCCTGAAAAAAAGAAGCCCCAAAGCCTTTTGACAAAGTATTTTTATACCCACTATTCAAGTCAATGAAGCTACAGGACAGTAAAGCCTTCTACATGAGCAATAACAGGAGTTACCTGACAAGGGTCTCATCTCTAGAATTACAGAGAAAAAACTGAGACAAGTACACACATTCTTTTTACACTCCTCTGTGGCAACGGTCTCAAAATTCACTAGATATGACTAGTCAGACAACATCCTGATTGCTACATGTCCAGAATTTATTATTGACGAGAGAAACTTAGCTTTAGCAAAGGGCATAAGGAGATTTGCATCTAAACAACTGTAACATCCATTTCTGTCAGTTAGTATCAGAACTAGAAGTGCTATGGCTAATGGCAATGGAAATTGTAATTAGAAGGTGGTTTTTTTTTGTTGTTTTTTTTTTTTTTTAAACAAAGCTGCCTGTATTACCAAGTTTCAAAGTGGCAACTCTTAGGCACAGACTCTGGCAGAATCTAGATTGACCTGAGTTTTCTGCTTCTGGAGGAGGGGTGGTGGGAAAGAACACATTCTGACTTTTAAAGAAAGCTGACAACAGTCTCAAGCCAATATTCAACATCTGACAAGGCCTAGCTTAGTAATTATAAGACAAGACATTTGGAATTAGAGATATAATTTAGTAAAAAGAAACAACTGCCTCCCAAATCTGCCATACTTGAACAAAAACCCCACAAAACTGAACATATTAAACATTGTGCTTACAACCATAACTATGGAACTCAAGCATTAGAGGGAGAGATTTTTCTCACCACTACTGCAAAGGAGCTGCAAACACAAGTTAAATGCAAAAAATCCCTTCCAAACACACAATCCTCCCCATAACTATTTATTAAAACCTGTGAAGGCTTCAGGTATGCTCGTTTTTGAAAGGGGATGAAACAAAAATGGAAGAGTCACTGAACTAAATCCAGTTCAGAAAGCTGATTTTCCTAACACATAATTAAAAAACAATTTTCTTTAAAAAATTTTTTTTGCACATTTTTCCCCAGCAATTTATAAAATGCGAACAGTATGCTAGAAAAGTTTGAACATAAGGGAATGCGCTTTGGAAACATTATTAAAATACATGTTCCTATAGAATGACATACTCAAGTTTACTTCTTTTCACCTGACTGGATATTTCAAGAATGTTCCTCCCCTCTTCCTGGGTCCATGAGAAGCTACATTTAGAAAAGAAGAGCTCCCATACTTCCAACTTCACTCTGTTCCTTTACAAAAATTTCAAAGTACTGATAAATGATAGTGACGGCAAGCAAGATTCCAGTTCCAGACCCAATTGCCCCGAGGAAGTCTGCCAAGACAGAGAGGGCGCCAATACAGAGACCACCAAATGCAGCAGCTGTAGGGATGTACCTGTAAAACACAAAATGAGAATAGAAAAGACACCATTAGACCTCGCTCAGGATATTAGAAACGTATTAGCAGTACATTTGTGGTGGTTGGTGGTATACGGGAACTATGGAAAATACACAATTTGGAGAAGCAGATTTTTCACAGAAAACCAACCCCACTGAGAACAGGAAGAGGACTATAGAGATCATCTAACTGGGTAGTTGAAAAAAGACTGAAGTTATTAGCTGAACAGAAAAATGTCAATGGCAGAATACCCTCTTCTCTTCCGGGTCCAACAATCCAAAATAAGGCACATGTAATAGTGCTGATACATCAGGTAAGGAAAGAAAAACTCAATTTGACTGGAGAGAAAAATTGCTAAGCTACAGAAAAGAAAATATTTCCATTTTCCATGTAACTGAGCACTAAGATGAAATGCATTGCTACTAACTCTCCAAGTCATTCACAGATGACTGAAATCTAAAGCTGTGATGATTCTTCAGTAATATGAAGGTTGCATGAGTCCTACCCTGCAATCAGAAAACTTAAGAGACAAACCCCTGCCTATCTCTACATCCAGTAGATTTAAGAAGCTGTTGTTTTTTTTTTTTTTTTAAAGGAAGCCCAGTGTGAAAACAGACCTCTTAAGACATATTAACATATTAAGAATTACTGTAAAAGTTCTTGTGCATCAGTTTCAAGTAGTCAATTACATTTAAACCCTCACTATTAACTATCCTGTAAAAATAAGTATAAAAATGAAAAAGAACAAAAACAGGAGGAAAATAAAAGCCCTAGAGCTTAAGGCACATTCTCTAATTGTAAGAGAAGAGCAGGCTGTACTGTGTAAATCCAGCTAATAACAAGAGACAGTATACTATGTCTCAGGCACATAACACAGAAGCTGAAAGAATATCCATGTTTTAGCATCTAGAAAATGGAAGCCAAAGCAAAATGTGCACTGTTTCCCCATAACACTTTGCATAGCCTGTGAAATGTGCAGCTCACCTGTTTAGTTCATGTACCATGGAGGTTTCTCTATGGCCTCGCATTACCATTTGCTGTTCTTTTAGCTGTTTGGCAACCTGCATTGAAGCAAGAAACGGAGCAAGTTTAGTGTCATTTGCCAAGGCCATAAAACCAAGTAGTATGTGAAAACAGAAGCAAGAGACTTCAGCAAAAACAATTTTTATATTAATAATTTGACTTTATCCAATATTTTATGTTTGGATGGACTGCAGTCATAGGCACTTCTCCACACTGTCAATTATGCAAAGCTTTTGCATAATTCTTGTCCTATTGTGAAAAGAAAAATCTGGAAATTGGCAGGCTCTCATACATATAAGCCAATTCCCGTTTTGTCACCTACCCTGTACCGGTTAGGGTTTAGTACATGTTAGCAAAACAATTCAGCTGAGCTAACAAGTATTTGTGGGGCTGTATTATAAATCATGCAGCTTAGAAAGAAAACGCTTTTGGAACATTATTTTAAAACTGGATTAGTGCAATTGTACAGGGTTACAATAGTGCCCTGCAAACACTTTATTAACCATCTGAGGGGTACTGAAACTCCAGCAGGGAAACCTCTTAAGCTGCTTGTCTCTGAATCCAAAGTACTGTGTAACCATGCACATCAGGACAGTTAAGTTACCACTTTTCTACTACGTTGTGAACATTTAAGCAATGATTTATCAATTTTTGATGTTGCTTAACATGAGCTTAAAATCCTTTTCTTCAGCATCAGGAAAGTGCATTAAAGGGTTAAAAGTTGTTTGTTGGTTCATACTGAAAGAAAACCTAGCTATACATGGCTGTGTCTCCCTGCGTGTCTGACAACAAGCAACTAGATGCAAGTCCAAAATAAGAGTGCTCACGCTGTTACAGTAACTATGCAACAACTATTACATGTTTGTTAAAGAATGGACTAAAACCATTCCATACGGCTGCCAAACTATTTCCTACACAAAACCACACAATACAAAAAAACCCATGATGACAACTACTTTCCATTTTGTTTTCCAGTTCCAATTTCAGAATGAAATAGAGGCTGAATATCAAATATCCTATAACAAATAAAGTTTTGAGTGACTAGGCACAGGTACACTAACGTCTGCTCTCTCAAGACAGAAGTAACTTCTAGTTAACCTTCCCCAAAAAGAAATGAAGATCTCCTTATGCCAGACATGTATTCACATTTTACCTACTAGTCCTTAAGTGGTGCCCTGCCTTGCACACAATGCAACTGTCGTTAGGTGCTAAAAAAGTTTCCACCTTTCATGTTACCTTGTCTTCTCTCACACTGATCAGATGTCATGCAGTAATGTCAGAAGCTTCCTCATGCCAGTGAAAGCAATTATGTTTTTCGGGGTTTTGTTGTTGTTGTTTATGAAAAAAGAGTAAAGAAAGTGGGGCAAAAATACCCTCATTCTAACCTTCATCTCCCCCCTCAACAAAAGGATTTTTGCCTTTTATTTGTAAACTGTTCTGGACCAAAAAGAGCTAAGTTTCTGTTTATACAGATGATAAATAAAACTGACAAGATTACCAGAACAATAGCCATTTCAGAAGAAAGGCTATATTTCTTTTACAACACTGTTTCTATCATGTATTTTCCCCCCACCCCATTTTTTTTAAACTTACGTCTTTGGCAGAGGAGCCAGAGACTTCAATCCACGTCTTGGAGAAGAAAGCACAGGATCCCAACATAAATACAATATAAACAACTGCATGGACAGGGTCTTCTAACACTGAAGAAAAGGACTCCGGAGGTGACAGATAATAACAAAGTCCACCAACTGGATAAGCACGAGCCGGGCCTCCAGCCGATGTGTCCTAGAAGAAGGAAGCAAGTGGTCACCAATTTTCTCACTATTTCTTAGCCATTAAGCTAAGCCTGGGTTTATGCATCACCTCCATATACTGAGAGTATCACTGCAGCAGCACACAAAGATTCAACTTTCAGCAGCTTCTAATGTGGAAATGGAATACAGCACGGAAAAGCAAAAATACACAGGTCGGCAGAGAAGAGCCCAAAGTAAATGGAGACAGAACATCAAGACTCTTCACAAGTCTCATACTCTATCATCAATTTAAACAAGTTACTAATCTAGAAGTTTCAGTGTACAAGATCACCTGTAGTAACAAACTTTAATGTTTACACAGACCATCTCTTCAACTAAGCATTTTAATATGATTATTACAAAGCTGTATGCAAGACACGAGGGAATACTCACAGACCAAGTGCCCAGTAGGCTAACCAGTAAGTTGCCACTGAAGCGAGCAGAAAGCATCTGGGAGATGACGTACAAATTGGACACAAGGGCAGACTGAAGAATAATAGGAATGTTGGAAGTGTAGAACAGCTTGATAGGGTAGGTGTTGTACTGGCCACGGTAGCGAGCAGATTTGATAGGAAGATCCACTCTGAAGCCCTGAAAAATTTTCCAAAGAAAAACCTTATTGTATCCTGATGAGCTGAACACATACCATAGGTCATCAATTGCAAGCACAAGGCCTTAACAACAATAAAAAATCCACAACGGTTTTCATCAAGTATCACATACACTACCTAGAGGAACTATCCATGTGAACAGTTTTGCCAAGGCCCTGGAAACCTGCAGGGTTGTCTAAATTCACACATTTAAAAGGTATGAAAGATCTAGACATTAGAAGAAATCTGAAGGTGCAAGAAGACTGAGCATAGTGTCCAGAAAAAGAAACATTAAAACTAATCAAAACCTATTTGATATTCTTCAGCAGTCTGCTGAAACAAACATTAAGAGATTCAGGCTTAAAGAGTTTAAAGTATTTTCCAGCAAAAAGTAATATCATTTGGGGTAAGGTATTATTACATATACACATTCATCTGTTCTTTCAGAGACCAAAGGAGGTCTCAAGTCTTTGAGTGGCTACAGTAAGTGTGGAAACTGATTAGGAGAAGCTAATGTTAAATGAACATCTAGATGTTGCAGGCCCAAAAGTGAGTCTTCTGAATGCACTAGAAGATAAAAATGTAACTTCCTGTAGAATTAAGCAGAATATTGATTTATTTCTATCACAAAGAGTTTTACAACTCTGTTGATTCCAACTGACCTGGAAATAGATTACGATAGCAAAGACAAAGATGGTAGCAATCAGGTTCATGAGGTTGGGGAGGTTCTGACGGTAAAAGGCCTCACGAAGAGCTCTGACTTTGTCTGTACGAGTAGCCAGAAGATGGAACAGAGCAATGATGGCTCCCTCAAATTCCATGCCTTGGAACGGAAAAGAAAACCAAGTTAGGCATGCTATGGTGTCTCCAAACTTCAGTGCTTTGTCCCATTAGGCATACTTCTGAAATACAGGATTCAGAATGTGATTGCCGCAATCTTTCTCATCTTGAACATGCTCTGAGGTTTACCACTGTCTTCTTTCATATCAATTACATTAGTACCAGGAATTTTTGGAAATCCCACTGTAGTGGCCTAGAAACTAATCACAACCCCAAAATCAAATGGGATGACTATTGATCTCTGGAAACATTGCTATTCACAAAGTCATTGAAAAAAATTTTTTTTTAAAGATAGAGACAACATGCTTTATGGTATCATTCATGGGGAACCACTAGTTATTATTTGTACTACAGCAAATGCAGTAACCTCGCTTCCATTTTCTACCTTACAGTACCTAACAAGATAATCTGTTAGGTTTGGACAATAAGGTCTTTGGAACAAAGAGTAAGAAATTCAAGGAGTAGAAAGAAATAGGTGATATTTGTCAATAAATTAGGCAGCAGCCTTAATACAGTAGCAGTCTACCACTATAAAGTTGTACTGGAGGCATTGTAAGAAGTAGCATTCATAAAATACCTTATGAGATAATAANAAAAAACTGTGCACTTGTACCCTGCATAGGAGCACTTTCTGCATAAACAAGATTCACTGCATGGCAACTACATAACTAAGATGCCAGAAACATTTAAGTTATCATACTGCCAAAAAAAAAGTTTTTTGCTCTCATGGAAAAAAGTAAGACTTTTCTGCAACTGAAATAGTTGCATTTTAAGTGATCATTGTACTGTCCTACATAAGACTGTAAAGAGCTGAAATTACCAAAGAATATGAAGGCTATGAATTTGAAGCTACTTGGTTTATTATGCTTCAGGCTATACTTCAATCCTACTGCAAGTAAAAGGAACGGAACATGCCACTTTACCTCGTCCCGTGTTCACAGTAGTGGGGCTGAAGGCCTTCCATACAATAGTCTCACAGATATTGGTGGCAATAAAGAGAGAGATGCCAGAACCAAGACCATATCCTTTCTGTAGGAGCTCATCCAAGAGCAGAACTATCAATCCAGCAACAAAAAGCTGCAGAAGAGAAACACAGCATTACTCACATCCCTTCTTGATTTGTTACAAAGCTTGTATTAAAACACAAGGAAAGACTACAAATGAGGAAGCAGACACACTGATTTCTTTTCTCTACACGTGAGGCAAGCAACAGTCCAAGAGGCTGCTTTTTTGACCCCTTCAGAGCAAGGATAAGAACGTGGGACTAGAAATTACCTGAATTGTGATAAGTAAGCAGATACCAGCACCCATCTCAGATGGGTCTCCATACATTCCAGTCATTACATAGACGATAGACTGACCGATGGTAATGATCATTCCAAACACTGTAGAAAAAAAAAGTATGTATTTGTTCTGCAGATTTATGCCAGTGGGCAAATCAAGAAATATATAAGCACTTATGTTTTCCTTCCCAACTTCCTATAAAAGTAAGTCACAAGACATTTAAATTCAAGGGCAAATTTAACTTTGTTGTCTAAAATCTGGCACTGGAAATAACACAAACACTTCAGCACAGAAAGAAATGCAATAGAAAAAGAGGAATAAATACACTCAGAAGCAAGTGCTTTGGGTTACTAAAGATGACTTTAAGTATTGAAAGCTCTGAGGATGTTAAGATATCACTGCAGCAATTTATGACTTACTTGCAGTAAACAAATCAGGAAGTGTTGAAGTGCAGCAACAAATAGCTGGAGAAGACTCAAGTTTATCTAAAAGCCATTTATCAAGTGAGCATATGCATCTCTTATTATTGAAAAAGAACCATTCTAGGTAACTGCAAGGCAAAAACAACTACAACAAACTTAATCTTAAGATTAACCTTTTTAGGTTAAGACTGACCAACACAGTTCAAAGGTTGGGTCTCCATGGTGTGTATATTACTTAGTTTATCTGATGAGACTACAACAGCAATACCAATTGCACAGATACATTTCCTTTACAAACCACTCTAAAGCTTAACAGCTAATGAGCTAAAAAGCAGTCAGTAAAAGACTGCTTAAATACAGAAATTTTTAGCACAACATGAACATCTGACAGTAGCATGACAGAAACCTGTTATGGTTGCTGTGGTTAGGGTTAGATACTCCAAACCATTCTCTCAGTCTCTAATATCAGCTGTTACTTACATTTCTGTGCTCCATTAAAGAGAGCTCTGTCCTTTGGGGTGTCACCAACTTCAATTATCTTGGCGCCTGCCAAGAGCTGCATGATGAGCCCAGAAGTGACAATAGGTGAAATACCCAGCTCCATCAACGTACCTGCCAGACACAGGAAGCACAATGAAAGAAAATAATGTAGTGCACCATTTCCAGTCACCTTTGAAGTTCGAAGTTTGACTTTCCAGCCGTTGTATCATGATGGAGATAATACAAAACTCCAAATCTCCATAAACGTAGAAGTTTTCAATGAAAACAGAGCTTGCTGAAGGCTAGTCTGCTAAGCAATGTAGTACTTCTCAGTACCTTAAGAACTGTGTTTGCGGGAAAGACTGCTCCTGTCTGGAACAGCTGTACCCCATAAAAAACAAATTCCTACATTGTTTTATGCCTTTGACAATTGTAATTCATATTACTATTCATTATTTTAAAATGAAGAAAAGAACTGCTTTCATGACTACTCCAAGTTGTATGCATATACACAGAACTCATCATGGCATAAACTGATTGCTATCCCAAATGACATATTTATTCAGGTAACTGTCATTGTTCTTAACTTACAACTGCAGTAAAAAGCCTCAGTGAGAAATTGAACAATTTATAGAAACGATCATGAATTCTAATCTATCGTGAGATAGACTCAAAGATGTCATCCAGAAAACTGCAACAGAAGTATATAGCTTGGAAGATGAATCAGAAAGCTTAAAAAATATACAGAAGACTGTAATGGCAGCTATACAGGTAATTAGGAATTGTCTTTCCCTTAACCCTTCCTCTTCCCCTCCCCCCCCCAAATCCTTACTTTTTGGCCTATATAATAATTATATACGTCCAGACAAACTCATTTTGTCCATGAAGCTGTGCCTTTTTCAATGCCCACATTTTTTATAGTTTGCAATATATCAAATGACTTTTTCTCTCTTTGATCCTGATTTTAGCTTCTTTAAAATAGAGTGCAATGTAAGAGTAAGCCCAAAACAGTCCACATTACTGACCATACCTCTATTTGAAGCCAGAATCACTCTCATCCAGTAGAAAGGATCTGCTGAGTCTGATGACATGATGCCAAACAAGGGAATCTGAATTTTCAAACAACAGAGAGAAATAGGATTAAATTAAGTATAGACTTTGTAACATCCTTTCAACAATTCAGCTTAAGAACAAGGGCAAGAAACATACCTGGCAGCATACTAAGAAGATGAAGAGTGTGATAGCTGTCCATAATACTTTTTCTTTAAACTGAATCTAAGGGAAAAAAACAAAGCAAATAAGGCTGTCAAAATAACAATAGCTGGTCAATTTTCATAGTAGTTTAAGCTCATTTGATTCTCTTCTGAAATGACAAAGTATAGGACATAGTGAAGAAAATAACTAACTTTTCATCCCTTTCACACTATATAAGGCTGAGGGAAAATGACAAGCTTTACTGAAACTTTAATCCAAATAAACAAGCTTATGCAAGTGAAAAGTAATACTAGTACTTCCACAGAAATAAGCCTTACAGTTTCACAAGGAACAGTTTCTGGTGGGGAAAAAAGGCAAAGCTTATCTGAACAAACAATCTTAGTTTGGAACTTAAGAAGCAGAGATGTTCAAGTTGCTATTTTAAACTACTATAGTTCACACTCCAATATTTACTGCTTTCAACAACTCATGGCTCACTGCTAAGGCATAACTATACCTGCACAAGAGTATTTGCCAGCAAAGATACCCTTTTACAACCATATTCATGCTACAGGACATACTGGACAAGCACTCCACCAAAAATAAGCATACCTATACTGACAATTATCCCACCAGGAAAAAAAAAAAAAAAAAAAAAAAAAACCAGGGTCCTGCACCTGGGAAGAATAACCCCATGCCCCAGTACAGGTTGGGGGTTGAGCTGCTGGAAAGCAGCTCTGCGGAGAAGGACCTGGGAGTGCTGGCGGACACGGAGCTAAGCATGAGGCAGCAATGCGCCCTTGTGGCCAAGAAGGCCAATGGTATGCCGGGGTGCATGAGGAAGAGTGTTGCCAGCAGGTGGAGGGAGGCGATCCTCCCCCTCTCCTCAGCCCTGCTGAGGCCACATCTGGAGTACTGTGTCCAGTTCTGGGCTCCCCAGGACAAGAGGGATGTGGCACTACTGCAGCAAGTGCAGCCAAGGGCTACAAAGATGATTAGGGGACTGGAGCATCTCTCTTATGAGGAAAGGCTGAGAGAGCTGGGCCTGTTTAGCCTGGAGAAGAGAAGGCTGAGAGGAGATCTTATTAATATGTGTACAAATATCTTAAGGGAGGGTGTCAAGAGGATGGAGCCAGACTCTTTTCAGTGGTGACCAGCGACAGGACGCGAGGCAATGGGCACAAACTGAAACACAGACAGTTCCATCTGAACATGAGGAAAAACTTTTTCACTGTGAGGGTGACAGAGCACTGCAACAGGTTGCCCAGAGAGGCTGTGGAGTATCCTTCTCTGGAGATATTCAAAACGCGCCTGGATGCAATCCTGTGCAAGGTGCTCTAGGTGACCCTGCTCGAGCAGGGGGGTTGGACTAGATGATCTCCAGAGGTCCCTTCCAACCTCAGCGATTCTGTGATTCTCAAATGCAAACTATGCTTTAAACATCTTATATTACACAAATACAGACCTATGAAGAAAATTTCATTAACGTACCTTCCGTTCTGGCTTTTGGATTTCAGGCAATATAACACAGAAGGGCTTGATTACTTCAAGAAATTTAACTGTAAGAAAATCAGTTAAAAGACACCGTGAATACACAAAGAATGCAGGGAAAAACTCAAAGAAAATAGGATCTGGACACTTACTTTAAATGCTAAAAGTCTCCATTAGGAACAAAGCATTTTTTAATTATCTGTTCCAAATACCCCTTACTAGATACAATATGGACTGGATACAGATAAAAATTAAAATATCTTTCTACTTTCACTGATTAGGGTAACAGCACAAAAACCTGCTGCTGTTTTGCACGAGTTTATCAACATCCTTGAACTTTTATTTCATAATAGCTTCTTCTCTAGTCTGAAATTTGAGAAATACAATACCCAAGACTGCTTTTGTTTAATTCAGAGTTTGTTTGGGCCATACAGCCGAAGAATCCCTACATACTGTCCATAAGCAATATTTCAAGTTACTTTACAGAATTTCTCATGCAATGATCTCCTAGTGGAAAGGATTTACCCATATATTAGAAAAGCCAAAGTTGCCTCAGTCTTAGAAAAAGCATATAAAAAGGGGGGTTCTCTCTACAGAGTCACATATTCTCCTGTGAGGAGACACTGAAAGGCCCGATTTGGAACAGAGTTAATGCAAAACCTCTCATGACAAATCTCAGACTGCAGACATATATTTTGGACTAATTTGAATGAAAAAGCCTAAAGCAGTGCAAGAAAGCAACCAGTAGTTTCAGTTCTCTTCTTCTCTGGGGAAAGTGATAAACTTAGTGTCAGTTCTGTAACACTTTAAAGCAACATCACAGAAGTTGTTCATTTAATTTTAAACTATTAGTTAACTGAAAGGTTACACTGGTTTGTGGTTTTAACCTTAACCGAGCTGAGTTTCTCCTACATCTACTATAACGTATATATCGACTAAGACGCTTTTCAAGAGGCTAAGAGGTTCTGCCTCGAGGGAGCAGACTCTGAAGACTTGAATTCATTTGGCCTGCTTCTAAACGCCATGATCTGGAGGCACAGTTTACTCCGATAACGGTACTGATTTTTAACTTGGTGCTACGCATCTCTCCCTGCCTCGGCAAGGCAACGGACACGCTCCCACCTGACGAGAGCCCGGGGCGTCTGGACGCGGGCACACACCGAGCACCGCAGAGCAGCAACCCCCGCCCGGGGAGGTTTGTCCTGGGCGCAAAAAGAGCCTTTCACCGTGAGAAGGGTAAAACCCCCAGGGAGCCCCCCCCGGTCGGAGGGGGGGAGAGGAGCCCGGCCTGCGCGGGGCTGGCCGCGGGCACCGAGGCCCTCGGGGGAGGCAGCGCGGCCCCGCAGAGGACTCCCCGCCGC
>NW_020450580.1:851329-861422 GCF_003343035.1 Apteryx rowi
GCGCCCCGATACTCACTCCCCATGGCGGCCGCCCGACGGGTGCAAAGAGCAAGCGGCGGCGGCGGCCTCCAAGAGACACGTCAGGGATTGATCCCAACCGGCCTCCTTCCGCTTCCTGCCACGCGCCGCCGTCGCCGCGCGCCGCCGCCACTGCGCAGGCGCCGCCGCCGTCGTCCCCCCAGCAACCGCCGCCCTCCGCGGCCGCGCCGACATGGCGCCTACAACTCCCATCGTGCTCCGCACTGCCTCCGAGGCGGACTACACTCCCCAGGGAGCACTACGGCCCACGGCGGCGCGCCGAGGGCCCCCGATGCTTATTGGCTCCCCAGAGGCTATGCAGCCAATCAAGTGGCTGCTGGGGGGGGCAGTGGCGCGGGGCTTGATGGGAGTTGTAGTCGCCGTTTTCTTGGCCTCCATCTTAAAGACGTGTGCGACGGGCATATGGGAAGGGTTGTGATGACGAGTTGAGGTAGCGGGGTATTTTGAGGCGCGCATGTTTCTGCTAGCAGAAGTCATGACTCTAGTTTAAGAGAGTCTAACAGATAAATACACTTATCCTTTATTTTCTGCTTTTACAGCTTTATGGTAGCATTTTTAGGCCTTTCTCTGCAATGAGAGACTCCCTGTGGAGATGTACCACGCACACAAAATGACTGCTGATGGTCTCATGCAGTTAGGGCCTGAGGCCTCATGCCTGAGGCTAGGCCCTAACACACCAAATCTAGCTGGGCTTCTAATAAAATATGAAACACCGATGAAAATAGGAAACATTGGGCCATGTGTCAAGTCTTGATACGTCAACATATCACCATATTACACAAGAGCACCAACAAATATGTGGTCCCAGTGTCTTTATTACTGAAGCAGCAGAGATCCAGGAGATTGTTGGTAGAAGTATGCAATAAAATGCCAACATTTTGCTGAATTTATTAAAATAAGCCAAACTGTTATGAAACTTGCTAATAACATCACTGTGCCAGATCAATATGATGTTAGAAAGGATTCATCTCATCTGCTTTTAGCTAATTAGAAGCCAAGTGTCTAGGTAGTTGTCTAGACTCTGTGATCAGTGGATATAAAGATGGGCACCTCTGGAGAAAGATTCACTCCATCCATCTTACACATCTGTTTTAGGATTAGATGAATCATCCTCCAGGGATATCTATCTCTATTGACTATAGAGGAAACCAAGGTGACCGCTTTGGATTAGATACTTACTTTTTTAGATGGCTGAAGCTAGAAGAGATGAATTCCACCCAGGGAGACTAAAAAGTCCAGCCTCTTCTCAAAGTTGTTAGCTTTGAATCAAGCTCTGGGTTTTTCAGAAGGATTCTGAGGGGACACTTGTCAATCTAGTGCCTCTACTGTAATTGCTCTTTTGAAAAATAGATAGTGTCAGTATTCTGGGGTCTCAGCCATTTCCCCTCCACAGTGATATCTACTCTTAAAAATTGGCTTCATGGGGTAAAAGTCCCACCTGTTGCTCATGCTAGTAGCCTTTATCTGTGATATAAGAATAGGTGGAAAAAATAGACTGTTAATCTTTGCATGGGCCCTCTGCCAGATTTCTTGGGTTCTTGTTGGTTTTGAAAATAATTGTAGACAATAAGGTACTTTGGTTTGCAACTGTAAGAAAATGAACCTTATAATTAGATGTGGAATCCATCTAATTAGACATGGAAGCTGAATCACTAGCTTTACATCTACCAGCTCTTTCCCAGAACTCAACAAACATCTGCATTTATCTTTATATCTGAACTYAGTATTTCTGCTTACCTCTGTATGTTGTCCATTCTGGATCTGAAAAAMTTCACATTTAGGGGAAATGAGAGTACAGTCCTACAGCTGAAATTTGCCACTGAAGTTCAATTCTAAGTATAAAAAATTATTGGTCAAAACTAGTTTTCTTAGCATATTAAAGTGAAAATCTCCCTTTTTGTCATCTGAAGTCAAAAAAATATAGAGATAGGAGCCGGGGTCAGCTCCTTTTTATAATCAGCTGTCATTCTACTGAACAGATGAACAAAAGAAACGGATGATACAGTTATTGGGGAGTGACTGCAATGTGACACTCTGGGTCAAATTTCTGCCTGATGTTCCTCAGGGACTTTGACAGTTTATCCTGGGAACATTTTGGCTGCCAGTCATAATTATAAATTGAGTGACAAAAAAGGAATGCAATGCATGAGGGCTGATTTTTACGCTGTGTTTGAGGAGCACCTACTACTGCAAGGAGACTCAGTTTAGAATGGTGCCCGCTGGTGGAACTGGAATGATAATGAAGAGGAGGATGGCACATAATTAATAAACCACTCTTTAGAGGAGAGCAACATCTGAGAAGCAGACATAGATTTTAAACAGCTTGTTCTTTTCATGCCTCCCTATTCTTCCTTGAACCAAATCAATCCCTCTTACATAACCAAGCTAATCCTGCTTTGGAAATGAAGTGTAATTTAGGACCATTAAAAACATTAATATTCACTTACTGGTTCTGAAGTATGTTAGCCAGTGTGTTCCACTGTTTCACACAGCGCAGATCTGCATTTACTACAAAATTATGTATCTCAATCTACCTCTGTTACATTAGCACAGAACTGATATTTAATTACTGGTTTTGAAGCTGGGCTTCACTGTGGAGTGACCGACTATGGATGCTGGACCCGATTGTGCTGAATTGTACCCTAATGCAAATGGCAAAGACTGTTTGATTGCTTCCATAGCCAGAAGTAAAAAGTGGAAAATAGGGGTGGAGAGTGGAAATGCGGAAAAAAGCGTAGATGAATTTTTCGCTGCTTCTAAATGGCTCCTTTTAGTTCTAGAGACATTGCTCACAGAAACGGGCTGCAATCTCTGTTTGAAGAGGTCAGTTTTTCCTGGTCTGTGACATGCTCACACTCTGTTTCCACATCGCTCTTTTTTTTACTAATGTGACAAAGCTCGCATGTTGCACTGAGTAATGGTCTTTTTTACCGGAGAAACTAAAGGAGACTTTAGTCATTGTAACACCAGGTCTCAAAACTTCTGTGGGCTGGGACCACTAGAGGGCAATGTGACTCTCTTCATTTGTACACTCACGCACGCGTGCGCACATGCACACACATACACATACACACAAAGTGTTCACCATACAAAATACAGCTAGTTAATACTCGTAGCACTGGTCTGAAAGAGGGGTTCTGTGATAGCAACAGTGCTCTGTGCAATGTGTCTGTTTAATAGCAGTATTCATATGCAGTGCTTGATTTTTAATGCACAAACTCTGCAAGCAGTAGTCTATTTAACCACAAGGTGGAAGAACAGCTTTACTTATGATGCCACAGCTTGAATGAAATAAGCACACGCTGTAGGCAAGTTTTATGATTGTCATTATTTAATAGTTATATTACAGCAATGCCGAAGGGTCCCATTTGGGATCAGAACTCCTCACACTATAGATACAGTCCGCAATCCTGCAAGGAACTTACTGCAGACGGATACCAGTGACGCACACAGTGCTCAGGTCTGCGATACCTTAGGAAATAACCGCAACTTTCTCTGTGTAGTACAGATATACCATAAGAGATCCCTTAACTTCAGTGAGGTTGCCCCAAAAGATTAGCATATCTGACATAGATATAGCAGCTACGCCTATAATGCTCTGACAGAATGTTCCCAGGAGTAACCACAAGCTTCACATGCTTTATCTTCCCTTTGCCTGCCGCCCACATGGCTGTCTCTCAGACTGCTTGACAGTTGCTTGTCAGGTGTCCTTACCAATTTATCTATGGAGGTACATGGGCTCTTACAGGTTCTGGAGGCTGTAGCACATGTAAAACAATTGAGGTCACAAGTGCAGGCTCATAGTCAGCACAGCAGGTGAGAGTGGACTTAAGAGTGACCTTCAGGGAACCCTAACCAGACATCGTTTCTAAAACAAAGACTGTCCTTCTAGCCTAAAAGAGGGTTAATTCCTAGCTCCTTTAAGGCTAATGGTGAAACTCCGTTGATTTCAACAGAGCTAGAATTTCCCTTGGAGTCCCTACTCTGGAGATTCTTCCCCAGCTTGCCTGTGAAACCTGAAGCAATGTGCCAGAATGCAGACAGGAATCCTCTGTGGTGAGCAGATGCTGAGCGCCACATTTCTAGTTGAAGAATCAATGAATTATGTTTTCTTACATAAATTTGTACTTGTACTCTATTTTATGGAGTATTACATGATGATGAGAGATGCTGTGTGAAGCTCCTGATAGTCTTTTTTTATTGAAACAAAGAAATAAATTCATTTTTTTCTAGCCAAACAAACCCTCTGCTTCCTTAGTAAAAAGAACATTTAAAAGTACAAATTCCCTCTAGCCCTGCTGATTTCCAGTTCAAGAAACACATTCTAAAAGATGAAACCTGCAATGTTTTAGGGGATCCATCTTCTCTCCTAAGTGGAGATGGGTAAGAAATGCAAAATTTGATCCTATCCTAGGATCAGAGTGTTCCAGAACTGTAGTATTAGCAAAAAAATTCCCATTTAGATATCTAAAATGAGATACCTAAACCACTATTTAAATAGGATGGCCCTAGATACATCAAAAGAACTAAGTCTAGCTCCCCCATCAGGCACAAGTCCAATATTGTAACGCACAAAAGAATTTTGAACATCATTATCAGGACATGAGAGGTTAACTGCATGTCTTTGTACAGCTTTGCATGAAATGTTTTGAATCCTGAACTCCTGCTATGACTCATACCCCTGTTTCTCCAATTTGTTCATCCAGGCGCTCCTGGAAGATCACTTTGTTCCGTGCATTTATGGCAATACTTAATAAGGTATCTCTAGTACTTCTAATACTGTAACTTTAATCAGCTGTGCTCTTAGCTGGCAGTATTATGGCATTGCTTTTTCAATAACTACAATCCCGATTTCTGGCTCTGATAAGTCAGACCTTCTTTATAACATGCACTTTGTGTAACACAAAGAACCAATGGCTAAACCCTGATCTTGTCAAAGAACAATAGCAAAACTTAAATGGGACCAGCATTTTATCCCTTATCTTCAGTGAAGCCTCAACATTCCATGTAGACACAAAGCCTAACATGTAGTTTTGCAATGATAGCAGTGCTATTACTTCAGAAAAAGCTCTGTTATAAACCTAACTTTTATTTGCTAGACTGTGCCATGATGGGATCAAATTATGACAAATTGTCATCAAATTATGCAGATTACCAAATGAAGTAAAATAGATATTTGCAACCATCGGCAGGTGCACTATGGGCAGTAGAGACATATGAAAGGAAAACGAAGAGGTTTTATATCTTTCACTGAGGGATGTAGTGTTAGCCATTGCTGGCAACAGGATTCCAGACTTAATTGATAATGGCTGGTTCTCAATTGACAGCCTACAAGTTATATCAGTTCATGGTAAACCAACAGGTGAATATTTCAGCAAGACCTGGAGGCCCACAGCACAGTACAAAAAAATGCAGAGATTATTTTAATGAAATAGCTAATGCAAGGTTAAAGTCCCTATTAATATCTACATGCTTTCTACATGTTCTTTCTCACCTTTATTTAAGGTTTTTGAAGTCACCAACGTATTCTTTTTGTGTAAAAATCATAAAACTTTACCACAGAGAAAGCTTATTTTTCGTTGTCCTACTCACTCGTTTTACTGTGGCTTCTCTGACTGGATTTTGTAAAAGGATAGTAGAGCTAACTAACGTGAACACATTCATGTTTCTAGGGATTAAGAACTGGCTTTCTCTTACATGCCTTTTTTTTTTTTTAATCTTCAAACTGTTGAACTAAAACCATTGTTTAGAAAAAAATCAATATTTGGAACAATAAGAGAAAAAGTGCTTGTCTTGGAAATATTGATGCTGACCTCCCTTAAGTGCTTACAGTCTAGTAACCAGATTCATATAGTTCTGATAATCACCTCGTTTACATAAAACATCACTGCCGACTCGATCGTGACAT
This sequence comes from Apteryx rowi, assembly GCF_003343035.1. Taxonomy (NCBI): domain Eukaryota; kingdom Metazoa; phylum Chordata; class Aves; order Apterygiformes; family Apterygidae; genus Apteryx; species Apteryx rowi. The sequence goes on from NW_020450580.1 coordinate 857,277, forward strand.
TCGCTGTGTGGAAGTTGGCTAGGACTAGAAATCATTGCTACTAACCTTTTGAGAGAGCCTTTGCACTTTTGCAGAGATAGCTTTTGGCACAGAGCATTAATTTTCTCTAGAATTTTTCGAGGCATTAGCAAAAATACCTTTCGTGGTAAAAACACATTGAACCTACATTTGGGAATGGAAAAGTACTAATAAGAGGAGGCTGGCTGGTTTTCAAGTTATCAAGCCTTAAATGATACCTGATTCTTTTACTCTCTAGCTGGTATGTTTTGACGGTAGTCAAAAATTAGTAATAACATGGACACTGGACTTTTGCATCTGTGCAATCTGTTGTTTTTCAAGTCAATGTTTAGACATTGAATTTGAATAACCTCATGCACACAATGACATCCAGTTAGACTGTTAATTTGTACATGAATCTGTACCGTTGTGGTGCACACAAGTGGTGGCTGAGGTTTGCTTGTAATTTCATGACTTTTCCATGAAAATCAAACATGTAATACATGAATATTTTTGCATGCACTCATTATCATATGCATACTTGAAAAGCAAGCCTGTACATATAAATTTATATTTTTTAACCTGCAGCAGAACTGAATTGTTTATTTTATGGCTCTTTGCAGCTTGCTGTATAAATCTTTGAATCTTTCACTTTTGGTCTCATGACAGCCTAAGGTTTTAAGTCCGAACTGATTGGAAGTTACCTTTATAACTATTGTCTTTTTCTTTTTCGGGGAATTCTGAGCAGCAGCAAAATTTCATCAAGTAAATTCCCTTCCTGGCTTTAAAACCCAAACTGAAACCTGAGCTGTTTTGTTTGTTATACAGTGAATGAACTTTGATTTGATTTTTTATTGTATTTCATTCAAACTTGGCTATAAAACAGCTCCTGGGGACACTTGCCTGAGAAACATTTTGTAAGTAAAACAGCATTGAATTTCCAGTCTTCCATTTTTAAAGTTTATTATATACATTTTTATCATGGTTGCTTATCTCCATAACATACCACTGTATGGTAGGCAACTGTAAATATTAAGTAATAGAGCTAGATGTCCCTGTAGGTTTTTCTAATGGATTTTCTTTCCCCTTACTACAAAAGGGATTCACTATGTCATTAATACAGTGACCAGCACTTCTGCATTCTGACTGTGGGCAGTCCCCAGAAAGCTACATTTCCCCTGTTCTTTGACTTCAGTTTTGTCTCAACTGTTTTGTTGATGTCAAATTTGTTATAACATTTTTTTTAAACAAATACACCTCAAAACCTGCTATAATTTAAACAGAGCAGAAAGTCTTTGTGGACAGTTACACAGTGGATTTTATGTTATGATTTTTATACTGTCATCTTCAGTAGTTGGTTCCTTCTCTAGAAATGATCCACCTGTAATTTTCAGTGGAGCAACAGTGTCTTTCAGTAGCTGGCCAGGTTAATTTCAGGTGCATATTCAGGTGGGATATACAAAGTTTTTTCTTGATACCATCTTTCCTTTTTGAAAAAAAAAATCACAGTTTGAATGTAAACTACATACAAATTACTCACTGCCTATCACTTTTTTTTAAATCACCTTTTAATTACTATTTATATCCTGATTCCAGAGAAGGCTTTTATAAATGCTAACAGGATTACGCTCTTGGTTTGATCCTGCTCCTATTTCCTGTTGGCCAAAAATCATGCAGATTTAAACAGATCTGGGTCAAATCTTTTGAGTGGATCACACCCTCGTGAATCTCCTAATGCATTGCATACAATGTCTCCAGTAAAGTAGGTCACAACAAATACGATTTAACTGGTTCCAGAAAAACCCAGCTATGGCTTCCCTTTGAATTTGTGTTTGTAAAGATTTACTTTCCTTATAGAAGTAAACTATGGAATTCCATATCAAAATTTATCTAGCTCAGCTAGGTAAATAAAGCAGAAACTACGAGATGATCAGTGCAATATCACAGTAGGTCAAGCATATTAAAGTCCTTCTTAAATGCAAGTGAGCAAAGACCCTGGCCAACTGAAAAGAGCAGTGGAACAGTTAACACGCCCGAGTTTTACAGACATGTGAAGCGGCTTAGCGGTTTGTACCGAACATTTTTGTTACAGTGGTTTGTCTGAAATAAGAAACAAATAGATCAGATTAAAGATTGAACTGCTTGGGAAAATGGCAAATTTCCTGGCAAGATAAGTATTATTTTGTGCATCAGATGACTGCTCCATGCTGCAATGCTGAGCAGGGGTGGATTCTTAATCCATTTTGAGAAGTCCTTTAACTAAAACCTTTAGGAAGGTTTTATCAGCTATGAATACTGGAAATAGGGTAAACTTCCTATCCCATGGTTTTCTTCATGTGCTATTTGGCATCTTTGTATAAGAACATGGGAAGGTATCAAGCAGTAGGCTATTAATGCATGAGTCATGACAAGACTCTGCAGCAATTATCAATCTTTGTATAGTCTTTGACTATTTGTCCTCTGAAAGCACTCCAACAAACAGCATTTACAGTGGGCTAGCTTCAGACCTGAGGTGAATACTAGTGCATTAAGGCACAGTTTGAGTGACTTTTCAAGTGCTAGCACTGGCATAAGCAGCTGCCATACCACACACCCATTAGCAGTGTTCCTGTCTCTATGCCTCTCTTTGCTGTGCCAGCACAGGCAATTTTGTAGCTTCATGGCAACATGGACTGCAAAGTGATCTGGCTGAAAAGGACTTTTGTAAATTCTGGAAGCTGAACTACACATTTAGTCTCTTTTATACTCATTTAGGAGTTCTGACTGCAACATAAGTGAATACCTGAGTTAGCTTTAGTTGAGGCTGATAAGTAATGACAGCAGTGAACACACAATAGCCTGGGCTTCAGCATGGGCTGTTCAAGCCAGCTAGAGATCCCACAGAACTACTAGGGCAGCTGACACTTGGGCCATTGAATCTTCATTACTAATCATTAGATCTGGCTTGGGTACATCTATTCAGTTTAAAATCACATCTCACAACTGCAATACAGCAATAGCTTCATTATCAACATACACTTAAGTACAAGTGTGTCCCAGCTGACAGAAGAGAGGAACTGGAATGTATCAGCCACCTTTAAAGGTCMCTYTTCTTACATTTTTATCTTYTYACCTTYTGRWTTGTGCTTTGTGCTGTTGTAGACTCTCTTTAGTAGTTGGGCGAGCATTACAATCTTAAAAGCTACTATAGAGGGATGGAAAGTGAATAGGTGTCTCAGTAAATAAGTAAATTTAGGAGAGTACAGTAGAAGACTCTTGAGGGAGTCATACAGTAATATTAGTGTAACATGGGAGATCACATCAACTTATATCTCTCTCATTTCATTTTGACCTACCAATAAATTTATCCTATGATTCAAGGTAATTCTTATGCAAACATTTCAAATAATCATAGGGCAAAAGTTAGTCTTACTGATACTGGTGGGAATTTTGCCATTGATTCCAGCAGGCAAAAATTTGTCCTTAGAGCATCCTTACTGAAGGTACCTGCAAGGAATAAGCATATTAGGAATCCTTTGACCTTTGTGTTTTCTGAATATAAGATATAGTTGAAAACTTCACTGCAATCTGGAAAGACCTCTTATGAACAGCATACAGTTTAGTATGATTCACTGGGATAAGGTCAATGCAGTGTCACTTTCTGTGATCCTTCGTAAAAGCAAAAAAGGAAGACAGAGGCCATGCCACCAGCTGTCACGGAGTACAATATTTGCCATTACAATTTTAATCTTGTCTATTTAAGAGGACAATGGATTTAAGTATGTCATTATTTTGTATGTATTAGAATAGCAGTAGCCAACTCTGCATGTAATACTTAGCAAGATCAGTCCTTCCACTGGTTTGCTTTCTAGGAAAAGCAAAGGTTATCTGCTTTTTTAGGGAGATGGTTAGACAGATCACAGAATCACTGAGGTTGGAAGGGACCTCTGGAGATCATCTAGTGCAACCCCCCTGCTCAAGCAGGGTCACCTGGAGCACCTTGCACAGGATCGCGTCCAGGCGGGGTTTGAACACCTCCAGAGAAGGAGACTCCACAGCCTCTCTGGGCAACCTGTTGCAGTGCTCTGTCACCCTCACAGGGAAGACGTTTTTCCTCATGTTCAGATGGAACTGTCTGTGTTTCAATTTGTGCCCGTTGCCTCGCGTCCT
>NW_020450581.1:0-1040 GCF_003343035.1 Apteryx rowi
CCGGGCAGCTGGAGCCCCTGGATCCCTCCCTGCTGCAGCAGAAGCCCAACGTCAACGCCGTGGCCGCCCTGGAGAAGGTCATCGAGATCCAGAGTGAGTGGCCCCAGCGGGGGGGGCACTGCCCTGCCGGGGGTCCCTGGGGCTCGGGGGGGGGCCCTGGGGCCATCCCTGCTGGGTGGGGGGGGACTTAGGGGGTCCCCAGGGCTCAGGGGGTTCCTAGGGCCTGTCCCTGCTGGCGGGGGGGACCTGGGGGGTCCCTGGGATTCGGGAGGTCCCTGGGGTTTGTCCCTGCTGGGGGGGGAACCGTGAGGGTCCCTTGGGCTTGGGGGGTCCCCGGGGTCTGTCCCTGCTGGAGGGACACCCAGAGGGGTCCCTGGGATTCAGGAGGTCCCCAGGGCTGTCCCTGCTGGCGGGGGGGACCCATGGGAGTCCCCAGGGCTCGGGGGGATCCCTGGGGTCTGTCCCTGCTGGGGGGGGGGCCCAGAGGGGTCCCGGGGATGCAGGAGGTCCCCAGGGTCTGTCCCTGCCGGGGGGGGCCCAGAGGGGTCCCRGGGATGCAGGAGGTCCCCAGGGTCTGTCGCTGCCGGGGGGGTCCCGGGGGGGCCCCGGCGCGGCCCTGACGCCGGCGGCGCAGGCAAGCACTGGGGCTCGGTGAAGCGCTTCGCCGCGGCCGTGGGCTGCTCCTTGCTGGAGGCGCAGAAGGGCGACGCGGAGGAGGCCGAGACGGTGACCGCCATGGCCCTGCTGTCCGTGGGCGCCGAGCAGGGCCGCGGGGGCAGCGACCGCGGCGCCAGGTACCGACCGCCCCGGCCCCGCGCGGGCGCCCGTCCCTCCGGGGTGTGCATGGAGCTGCACGCGGCCGTCGCGTTCCCGTGGGGCTGCCCGTCCCTCCGGGTTGTGCACGGAGCTGCACGCGGCCGTCGCGTTCCCGTGGGGCTGCCCATCCCTCCGGATTGTGCACGGAGCTGCACATGGCTGTCGCGTTCCCACGGAGGTGCCCGTCGCTCCGGGTTGTGCACGGAGCTGCACATGGCCGTTGC
>NW_020450582.1:0-1060 GCF_003343035.1 Apteryx rowi
GGGGGCAGTGTGGGTTACTTACGTGGCTGGGAGAGCGATGCCGGGGCCAGCCGGGAGGCCAAGAAGCTCCGGAGGAAAAGAAGGAGAGAAGTTTGGCCGCCACTTCGCCCTTCTCTCCCCCTTTCATTTTATATTTTTTTTTCCTCCCTCCGGGGGTTATTTTTGGTGGGCGAGCACAAGGCTGCAAGACGCGTTGCATCTGCCCCCATCTCTTCTTCCTTTCCCCCCCCCCAACCTCCAACCCTCCCCGCTTTTATGACTATGGTCAAAACCTACAAAGAGGCTAAACAGCGATGGTGCCTCTAAATCTATGTCGGCGGACACAGAAGGTACACGTTGGGAGAGCGAGGCGGGTCAGGAGGGCTCAGAGGTCAGCTTGCTCGCCTCGAATAGAGCTGCCGGGAGAGAAAAGTTGGCCTTTCCATGAACCCGGGGTTGCCGTTTACCCCAACTTCAATAAAGTTGCTTTCAGCCGCTCTGCACGGAGGCGTCAAGAGGCTGAAAAAAGACACCAAGGGTTCAGGCTGTTGGGAGCTAGGAACATCCCGATTTTTTTTTATTTTTTTAATTATTATTATTAATTTTTTTCTTCTTCCAGCCCACCTCCCTCCTCCTCCTTCTTCTTCTTTTTTCCCCCTGCTGCCTCGGCTATATAACGCGTTCATAACCTGCCCGCCGTACCCGCAGTTGTGTCATGGCCAAGTCTAAAGGCTAAGCGAGAATAAGGCTCGGGAATCGTGGTAACGCAGCGGAGAGGTGGGAAGAAGTGAGGGGGGAAAAAAAGGAAAAAAAATCAAGGAAAAAAGTTGCGCCGGGGGGAGCCCGCCCGGCCCCGGCTGCCCCTCTCCGCTCCACGACACCCAAAGGACCCGCCGCCAACACGGGTCCCATCCCCTGCCAACACCCCCCCGGGGAAGGGGGGGGGTTTGCACCCAGCTTGGAGGGCTGCAGCACCCCCCAGCACCAAAAAAAAAACCAACAAAACAAACATTTCCACCCCCCCAAAAAAAAAACTTCAAGACGCCCTAAAAGAAGGGGGGGAAAAAAATCAAACTTTAGG
>NW_020450583.1:0-1041 GCF_003343035.1 Apteryx rowi
ACATACTCTGGTAGAGCAGCACTGACTCATCTGAAGTCCATGCACAGAGGCCCCTGCTCTCCACGGCACACTCAGCACAAACCAGTGGTCAGGAAATGGAGCTGAACGAAGGTAAAGGAGAGAGGAAATGTGAGGGATACTATGAGGAGTGGAATGAGATTTGCTCAGAGAAGCCTGTCATAATTTGTCAATGCTTTTTCCTCCAGAGCAARTGTCCAACAGAAGCTCCCTGAATGAGTTCCTCCTCCTGGCATTTGCAGACACACGGGAGCTGCAGCTCTTGCACTTCTTGCTGTTTCTGGGCATCTACCTGGCTGCCCTCCTGGCCAATGGCCTCATCATCACAGCTGTAGCCTGCGACCACCGCCTCCACACACCCATGTACTTCTTCCTCTCCAATCTCTCCCTCCTTGACCTTGGCACCATCTCTGTCACTGTCCCCAAATCCATGACCAATTCCCTCTGGGACACCAGAGCCATTTCCTACTCCGGATGCGCTGCCCAGATATTTTTCTTTGTCTTTTTCATTTCGACTGAGTATTCTCTTCTCACTGTCATGGCCTACGACCGCTACATTGCCATCTGCAAACCCCTGCACTATGGGACCCTCATGGGTAGCAGAGCTTGTGTCAAAATGGCAGCAGCTGCCTGGGCCAGTGGTTTTCTCTATGCTGGCCTGCACACTGGAAGCACATTTTCACTACCACTCTGCCAAGGCAATGCCCTGGGCCAGTTCTTCTGTGAAATTCCCCAGATCCTCAAGCTCTCCTGCTCAGACTCCTACCTCGGGGAGGTTGGGGCTCTTGTGGTTAGTGCCTGTTTAGGCTTTGGGTGTTTTGTTTTCATTGTGCTGTCCTACGTGCAGATCTTCACTGCTGTACTAAGGATCCCCTCTGAGCAGGGCAGGCACAAAGCCTTTTCCACATGCCTCCCTCACCTGACTGTGGTCTCCCTGTTTGTCAGTACTGGCTTGTTTGCCTACCTGAAGCCCCCCTCTGTCTCCTCCCCAGCTCTGGATCTGGTGGTGGCTGTTCTGTACTC
>NW_020450584.1:0-1012 GCF_003343035.1 Apteryx rowi
CATTTCCTCACTGCAGCCTTTGCATGGGGGCTGCAGCCTTCCTGGAGACAAAACCACCAACAGTAGCAGGACTTTCTTTCTTCAGGGCTTCTTTTCCTCACTTCCACACTGGCCTGCTGTGCTCTGAAGTATGTAGATGGCCTAAGCACTCTCATAATGTGGTGGTGGTGCATTCCTATGAGCACCAAGAGAACCAGGCATTGGGCAATTTCTGCCAGCCCTGGCCTCCAGAATAACATTTCCATAACAAAAGGAGATCTGCCCTGTGACGTGCCTGAACTCAGGCCTTTCTTCAAAGACGGAGCCAAAAATACACCCAAAGAAGTGCACCACAAAAGGGCCTCTGCTCTGCTTGTGAACTCTGTGGCCTCCCTAGGACGAGCTCAGAGTGCCAGAGTGATCTGTTAGGGAGCAAAGGCTGGGTCCAGGGCTCATCTCTTGGTGAGCAGTGCCAGTGGAGATGCAGGCGGAGAGGGAGGGGGATCTCCTGGACACAAGAGCAGGGGGACACAGAGAGTGACTGGCCTCATTGCAGGGCCTCTTCCCCCTTTGCTGGAGAGCTGCTCCCTTTGCCCTGGGGCCTGGCCTGAGTTACAATGTGGACATGCCTGTGCCTGGCCCTGCACCTCTTGGGTGCTGACCTGACTCTGTCCCCATCTTGCTGACCTGACTCTCATCTCTGCCTCAGACCTGCCCCCTCACTACAGGCAAGAAAGCCTTGGGAAGGGAAGCTGGGATCTGAGCAGATCCCAGAGAAGGTTGTAGGCACAAAAGGTGACCGTATATCCCCACAGCCACTCTTGCCTGAAAGCCAAGTCAAAGGTGTAAGGAGGGCTTCAGATTTCAGCCCCTACCCATGTAACACTGCACACAGACGAACAGCTGGATGAAAAAGTGAGGGCAGCCACTTGGGGTCTGATTTGATGATGCAGTTACGAGAGCAAGTGTTTCTGTATCCCAGCTCAAGTGTTTAAGCACCATTTGCTTCCTAGTTCCTGCTACAAAGAAGATG
>NW_020450585.1:0-1037 GCF_003343035.1 Apteryx rowi
GCCGAATACCTGTACTTATAAAATGGGCAAATTGCTGAATAAAGATGGAATTAAACCCGCATTCTGTGAATGCGTATGATTCTTTCCCGTCACTCCCGCGGACCGCGCCATCTGGCGACCCCGACGTGATACTGCGGAGGAGAAGCTGGCTTTGCTAAGAGTTYGAGTAACGGGAGTGGATACCGCCCGGGAGGCTCGTGCCCGGGGAAAACGAGCCTGGCCGTCTGAAAAAAGACGGGAAAAGAAAAGTCGTAGCTACGCAACTCTTCTGACCGGTGAGTCAGGCGCCCTTGTGAGGCGGCGGGCGGYATGGGAAACGCTGTATCAGCGGTAGAAAAGGCCACGTTAGAAAAATTGTTACAAGTGGCAGCACAAACAGAGCGCCAGGTGGAGCGCCAGGCGCTGGTGGACTTGCTGTKGTGGRGAAGGCGGCGCGGTTTGTTACGGGAGTCCAGCCAGGTCTTTAGCGTGGAAGCCTGGAAGAAGGTTGGGAAGGAACTGTGGGAATCCATCCAGAACAGAGAAAAAGAGGCCAGGCGTCTGGCCAAAACATATCGAGACGTGTGGCTCATGATCGAACAGCTGCACGGGGAGGCACAGGCGACTGCTGCCATACGGAGGGCGCTGCAGGCGGAGCCCTCTGCGGCGGCACTTTCGCCGGGGAGTGAGGAGGAGGGAGCGGAGTGCGCGGTGCCTGTCTTTGATACACCATCCTCGGGGGGGCCCTCGGTGATAGATGAGCCCTCCCTGCCATGTGCGGCACCTCTCTCTAAGCTAGAGCGGGAGGCTTGGGGGACTGGCACAGGATATGAGGACTTGCCACTGTACAAGAAAGGGGACGTTGCTGATGCCTTTGCCGCCCCCCCGGAGCCATCCGCTCCCCCCATGGAAGTGGATCCGGCCGCTGTGCCATTACCTGAGGAGGAAAGCGTTGATCTGACTGAATATTCAAAGAAAATGGAGGAATTGTTGGAGGAAATGAGGAGGTTGGATAGGGGGTCGAAAAAGGCGCATGTGAGGGAGGCGTATAAGAAGGC
>NW_020450586.1:0-1037 GCF_003343035.1 Apteryx rowi
ACTGTTGGTGACCATGTTCCCTCCTTGGAGCATCCTGGTGCGAGCCAGGGATGCTCACGGTTTCCTGGTTCCTGTCAGCTGAGGTTCAGGCTTGCAGTTTCTGAAGCTCCTGGTTCTTCCCTGAATCTTTGGGATTGTACTGACACTTCTGGAGGAAGTCATCTTCTCACTCCTTAATGGCTTTCTGTTGAATGTGGACCCTCATTGCAACTTCCYACCCCAGACACTAAGCCATTCCAGTTCCTCAGAGAGATGGGGAGTTAATGAAAGGAGTCAGAGCCATTTCTGCACCTTGAGCCTGCCCAGACCCTTGCAGACAGCGGAGACGCCACCTCACAAGAAGTCAAGCCTCTCAGGGCAATCGGTGGCTCTGAGGTGCCTGTCCTTGGTCAGCAGTGGAGGCAGCAGCTGCAAAGCCACTGGTACCTTGGGACCCAAACTGGTGCCCTAGGCGAGGCAGCTCCTTCTGCCCCCACAGCCCAGCAGCAGGAGGGTAGAGGGGTGGGGGTAGATGGGAGCAGGAAGGAGGGACCCCAGGGCTGCCCGGGGCCATGGTGCCTCACAGCCCCTGCTGGGAAGGAGCCAGCTCTGGTCTGGGTTCAAACCCTTGAGCTTTGTGTTCTTTGCATTTCATACTTGACCCTATTTAAGCCTAGAAGCCTCTTTTCATACCTACAGGTGTTTCTTTTGACAAAGGCACCTATGTGCGTTCTAGTCTGACAGCCTAGAACATCTTCTGAGAAATTGAACTCTACTTGCATCTTGTATTGTGACCGACCAATCAATTCCTACAATGGAAGAAGGTTCAGGGAAGAACGTAGGGTGTGATGGACCACAGCTGCCACAAAAAAAGCAGAATTTATCTCAGCACAAAGAGAACCAGAGGGTGGCCTTTGTTTTAGGCCAMCCTCCAGACTCATGCAAACACCTGAAGGCTGGAAATAAATCCTTGCAGGAGCAGAAATATTTATCGGTAGAGGGAATGTGCACCCCAGCTGAGCTGCAACTGGACTAGCAAGCCTTGCTGGTTTGAACCA
>NW_020450587.1:0-1018 GCF_003343035.1 Apteryx rowi
AGGGATCTGAGGAGGCCTCAAGGGATCTCAGTGGACCCTTAAGGTGGCCCAAGAGAGCTCAGAGTGGCCCCAAGGGACCCTAAGGTGGCCCTGAGAGGTCTGAGGTTGCCTTGAGGGATCTCGAAGGACCCCTAAGGTGGCCCTGAGGGGCTCAGGGTGGCCCTGAGGGACCCGAATGGACACCTAAGGTGGCCTCAAAGGACCCCTAAGTGGTCCAGAGGGGCTCAGGGTGGCCCAGACTGACCCTTAAGGTGGCCCCAAGGGGCTCAGRGTGGCCCCAAAGCTCCCTGAGGTGGCCTCAAGGAGGCCTGAGGGGGTCGCAAGGGACCCCACCGTGTCAGCGACGTGTCTCCCTGACATCCCCGTGTCCCCGCCGTGTCGGTGACACGTCCCCATGGCGTCCCCGTGTCCCCGCCATGCTGGTGACACATCGTCATGGTGTCCCCACCATGCCAGCGGTGTCCCCATGGTGTCCCCATGTCCCCACCGTGCTGGTGACACATCCCCATGGTGTCCCCCCCACGCCAACGGCACGTCCCCATGGTGTCCCCATGTCCCCACCATGCCGGTGACACGTCCCCATGGTGTCCCCCCCCACGCCAACAGCATGTCCCATGGTGTCCCCATGTCCCCACCATGCTGGTGACACATCCCCACAGTGTCCCCCCCACGCCAATGGCACGTCCCCATGGTGTCCCCATGTCCCCACCAAGCCGGCGACATCTCCCCATGACATCCCTGCCTCCCCGCCACCCTGGTGACACGACCCCGTGGTGTCCCCATGTCCACTCCGTGCTGGTGACACGTCCCCGTAGTGTCCCCACCACGCCAGCGGCACGTCCCCATGGTGTCCCCGTGGTGTCCCCAGGGCGAGAAGTCCTTCTTCCTGCGGCCGGGCGAGCGTCTCCAGGCCGGCATCCAGGACGTCTACGTGCTGGCCGAGGACGAGGGGCTGCTGCTCCAGGCCCTGCAGACCCTCACCCACCCCGACGAGGTGCCCGGGGGGGCAACTGGGGAC
>NW_020450588.1:0-1100 GCF_003343035.1 Apteryx rowi
TGAAGGGGGCGGCTGTGGGTGGGGGTGTTGCCTACGGCCATACCACCCTGAGAACGCCCGATCTCGTCTGATCTCGGAAGCTAAGCAGGGTCGGGCCCGGTTAGTACTTGGATGGGAGACCGCCTGGGAATACCGGGTGCTGTAGGCTTTTGCGTTTGGCTGTGGCGGGGTGGTCGTTTTGCGGGGGTGCGGTGCGTCAGGCTGTGTGCGGGGGGTGTTGCTGGAGGCGGGAGGTGTTGTGGAGGGGGGCTATGTGACACGAGTGTCCCCTGGGGTCAGTGGTGCTGCAGGCTCTCTTGTTTTTAATAGGTTGGACCTTTCCTTTTTTGCCACATTTAAGCCTTTCTGTAGTTTTTTTCCTTTTCTGCTTTCTTTTTCAGCGCATTTTTATGCTGTTTTTTTATTTAAATGCCTATGCTGACTCTCTTCTTTTTTTTGTGGTTGCTTTGTTTTGCTTTGTGTTTTTTTTCTAAGCACTTGCCCCTTACAGCAGGGCTCTGCACACTTGTGCGCATTTTCAGGAGCTCCCTGCCCCACGCCGTCGGTGCGGTGTCTTTTCGCGCAGCCTCGCTGCTCCTCTCTCCTCTCTCGTGTCGCAGGCGACGCTGGGCTCTGGACCCCCGGTGTGCGCAGCCCCGGCCGGCGGCGGTGCTACGCGAAGAGCCCGTGGGTGTCCGCGCGGGGCCGCGCCATGCTCTGCAACGCCCACTGCAGGATGCCGTCCCAGGAGCTCTGCGGTAGCGCCCGGCCGCCGTCATTTCCCTCTGTGCGGCCGGGCCCTTCCGCGGCCGCGGGGCTCCTCGCCACCAGCTGCCCCCCGCCGCCCCTTTCGCGTGGTTTACCTCGCCCAGCAGCGCGTCCAGCTCCTCCTTGCTGAGGACGGGGTCGGCGCCGGTCTCGTCACCCACCTGTGGGTACACGGAAGCGGCAGCGCCGGATTCGGCCCGGCGGCCAGGTGTGCTGCACCCTCGGGCGCCGCCTTGTCCGCCCTCTGGTCCTTCTGCGGCTGTGCTCGGCGCCTGTACGCGCGGGGCACGACCTCCCTGCCCCGGCACAGCCGAGATGCACAGCTTGTGTCCCCCGGGGCCACGGCTTTGGTG
>NW_020450588.1:3343-10320 GCF_003343035.1 Apteryx rowi
TCCGCGTCTGCAAAGGGCAACAGGCGCACGCGCAGCCGGCGGCGCCGTGGCGGCCCCGCTCCCACCGCCCCGGCGCACCCGGCTGCCCCGGCCGCCCAGCCACCTACCTGGGGGGAAGGCGCCGCGGACAGGCCGGAGCCCAGCGTAGCGCTCCAGGTTGTAGTCCTTGAAGAGGACGCCCCAGAAGCGGCGGATGGCGCTGGCGTCGCGGCCCAGGAGCCAGGTGAGCAGGGCGTGGAAAGCCCGGTGGCAGCCCTCCCGCTCCGTCCGGCTCAGCGTCTCCTGCCGGCGCCGGCACCGGCCCCGTCAGCGAGTCCTGGGGCACCACCGCGGCCGGTCCTGGCCTCAGCCCCAGCCCCGGCGCCCCCACCTTGAACATGTGCTCGGTGACGACGTCGTGGTCGGCCAGGCCGTGCAGCAGCGGGAAGACGTCGTCCACGGCCATGGCGATCTCGGTGCGGTGCAGCTTCAGCAGGTGCCGCAGGTCGCCGTCACCCACCGCCCCGGCCATCCCCGCCGGCCGCGCTCGCCCCGGGCTGCAGCTGCCGGTCGCCACCGCCACCGCCCTTTAATAGCGCCCGGCCGGGTGCCTCGGCCCCGACTGTGGCTCAGCCCTCGCCCGCCCCGGCCACCGAAACCAGGAACCTCGTTAAGGTCGCTCGGCACCGCTCGCCTCGCTCCGCAGGGCCACGTAACCGGAGTGCCCCGGCCCTCGCGTCCCGCCGGGGCTGCCCCAAAACTTGCGGACTTTCCGCCGCGCCTGCCTCGCTCATCCAGAAACTCGGCCGCGGGAGCCGGCGTCCCGCCTGTCCCGCGGGAGTTAGGTGCCAACAGGAGCCAGCAAGCCTGCGGCCTCCCCCACGACGAGCACGAGGAGGAGGAGAAGGAGGAGGAGGAGGAGAAGGAGAGGGCTTAGGTGAGGAAGCTCGATGGAGCTCGGCGAGCAGCGCTGCGGATCGAGGGCTGAGCACCGGCGGGCGGCTTTGCCGCAGCTGAAGCGCGGCAGGGTCACAGCGACCTGGTGAGGCACCGACACGGAGGGAACTCGGCACGCGCACGCCCGGGCGCGAGAGCCCGCGTCGCGCAAGCGGCCCCCTCAAACCCGGCGGCAGCGGCGGCGGTCGCGCGGGGCGCCGCAGTCAGCCGGGGTTAGACACTGCCGGGCGCGTATTTGCTCGCTGCAAATCAGTGCCAGGAGGAAGCTGCTGTCTGGAAACGCTGGAGGAATAACAAGACACCACCCTCGGCGGGAGCAGGAAACGCCCTCGCGGGTTGCTCGTTAAAAAAGCCACCGTGCTTCCCTAAAGCTACCTCTCCCCCCAAAGAGCTGTTTGGGATTCGGCGTGACTTTGTGGTAGCAGCCCCGGATACCGCTGCCCGGGTAAAAAACCTGGGGGCAAAAAGAGGCAAAAGAGTTGCTGCAAAGCCCCGGAGCCCCCCCTTGGGCTGGGGTGGCACAAGCGGGCGGCGGGAAGAGGAAAGGGAAGGAGGAAACAGGTTCGGGCGCCGCCGATAGCTGTGATTTGGCAGCGGCCCGAACGCTGCAACACTTTCCCTGCCGGAAAGGCTGGCTTTGCCCAGACTCGCTGCGGCACCACGCGTTTTCCCCGGGTCTTTCCAAGCGCGTCTTAGCCGAGGCTTGCGAGCAGCCAGGGCTGAGCTTGGCCGGCAGCCGCAGTGCCGGGGGACAAAACACGGCCCTTGGGTGACCGGGGAGGCTCGTCTCCCTTCCTAAAGTTCCCCTTTAGCCCAGCCGCAGGCTCTGAGCACCAGCACGCTCGTGACACAGCTTGGCCGGCCAGCTCCTCCCTGCCAGCGCAGCCCGCGAGGTGCAAACGCTGCCCCGCGGTCGGGGGGTGGCCGCGAGCTGCTCCTTGGGCTTGACAGGACTCGTCTTAACGTCCAACCGGGCGACCGCCGCTGCGCCTTGCATCGCGGGCAGAGGCTGCTTTCCGCATCCAGCCCGTTCAGCGTAGCAATTATTCGCCTGTTCTGCTGTTTTGCTCCTTCCCTTTTATGCGATGCCAGGCACGAGGCAGAGCAGCATCTGCCAGGTCTATTTGAAGAGCCCGTATGTACCTGGAAGAGCAGATCCAGAGGAACGAGAGACAGGCCAGCCCCGGAGCGGCCAGGCCCCCAGGAGCAGACACCCCTGCAGCAGGCGAGACGCAGGGGCCACCAGCACGTGCACCGTCCAGCACGGCGCAGGCGGCCCCAGCCGTCCCGCAGGACCGAGGCTGGGCCGCTCGCCTTTTCCAGGTTCCCTGCCGCCGGACTCCTCCTGACCTCCAACCTTCCCCTTTCCACACCGGCGTCGACCCGTCTCGGTTGTCCGCGTACCCACGGCAGGAACTGAGAAAGTTGGGGCAAAGCTGATTTCAAACTGTTTTGGGGACACCTTTCTGAAAGACTGCTTCTGGGACACGGTATGGGTTTCGGGAGCAGGCGTTTTAGATAACTGAGGATAGGTGGAAATACAGGGTATGACAGTACTCCAGTGCTTCCAGCTCTGCTGCACACAGTCAGCTTGGATAACTTCTTACAGGCCAGATAAAACACACAAAAAAGTCAGAAAATAAGAATGTAAATATTTAAATTGGTTTAGATTCCTTAATTCTTTCCGCTCAAAATGCAAACGCCCAAACACTTCCCTGAATCAGAGCGAGGAAAGAACAGCCAAAGAAGGGGGCACCGACGAGCGGGGCAGGACCAGAGCAGTGCCGCCAGAGAGGAGGGAGGGGGCTCTGCCCCCCGTCGCCAGGTCCTCAACACCACGCTCGCCGTGCCTGAAGCGCCGAGACAGCCGAGCTGAAACGCTGCCGCTAAACACAGCGGTTTCAGCCCTCTCCCCCCTTACCTTCGGCTGCTCCAGGGTCCGGCCTTTTTTGTAAAAAGGCTCTGTGTGGGGCCTAAATTCTAGCCTTTTGCCCCAGTTTCTATGAGTTTTCCTCGCATTGCCCCGCACGGTCTGGCTGAATGCACGTCCCCCCGCACGCTTCACAGCTGCTCCCCCAAGAGCACAGGAGCGAGAGCTGAAGTAGCAATATTTACTTTAGCTTCAGTTTCCTCTTTCCTCCCCCATTAGAAAGAGAAGAAGAAACAAAAGCCCAGAGGTATGTTATATTAATTTATTTGGGACACACCAAAAAAGGAGAGTCAACAACTGTTAACGTACAAAAGTACAGAGTCCTGGGACAAGTTTTACTGTCCTGATTAAAAAGGCACCATGGTCCCAAAGAAGAGTAATCAGAATACATCATTTAGAAATTTTCCCCCTGTTGCAGCAGAAACAGAGCCGGGCTGTGGCTCTATCCACAGTCAAACCCAGTTAAAAAACCAAACCAAAACATGATTTAAATGCAATGAACACTGCTCAGCCTGTACAGGATGGCATAAAAAGAACCACAGCCTAAAAGATGGTCATGCTTTTTCTTAAAACAACAAAGGTGACAAACCATTGAGTGCTTAGCTGAGGAAGACAGCAGACTGCCCACTGCTGACAGCTCCGGCCCAAGGCTTTCTGTAAGATGCACGTCTGGTAAACGAAACTACTAGGCTGAGTACGGGGCTGCTGAATGAAATGTAATTGCCTGTGGTATACAGGAAGTCAGATCTGACAGCCTGAGATTTCCTGAATCCCTGAACATCATAAAGCACGGTACAGCTGTGTTCCATAGTCTATTCAATCCTGTCGGATTTACTTTGCACACTAGCATTTATATTGTCAGCTATATTTGTAATAGAAAGGGGATTTTACAGCAGTTATTAAAAAAACTCTACTTCTGCGAGGTCTGAGCTTGGCTATATTCCCTGCTGAAACAGAGCTGCTGGTGTAAAAGCCCAGTGAGAGGCTCATCTCAGCACCTCAGGGCTGGAAGGCAAATAGTTTAAACGTGACATAATTTGCAAGGGGAAGTCAGTGAAGCACGTCAGAGAGAGGAGGAGAGAGGAGGGCTGCGAACTCTCGCGCAGAGGAGGCTGAAGGGTGTTGCAGAACGTGGGTGCGTGTTACTATACCTGAAACGGCACTAAGTAAGAGCGATGCAGAACACACTAAATATGTTGGAGCAACTTACCATGAAGAACTTCTCAGTGACAGAGAATAAGGATCCCAGCAATTACTTATGAGCAAGTTCGCTGGGAAGCCGACATTTTGCTCGGGGCCGGACAGATCAGTCCTTAGGCGGAGGGACAGCATGGAGATAGGCTGGAGCCTGACTAAGCAGCGAGGCCAGGGCTGCTGCCTCCTGTGCTTGCTAGCTCTGCTTCATCTGAATTTGAACAGCAGCTAATTTGCGTTTCATTCCTCCTTTGGCATAGGACTTCAAAGCGGTCCAAAAACTGATTCATTAAAGTTACAGGAGCTGTCAAAATTATTTGTACATGCATTTATTGTTAAAGGGAGCAAAAGACAAAGAATGAAACAGCACGAGTTAATGTCAGTAAAATGATATGCAGGATGTTTAGAGCAAAGGAACAGGATGGAGCTGAGATACTGGAGTGGGGAAACCAATGTTCACACTGAAAGGTAATTTGAAAACTAGGCAAGTTTGAGCTCTTTCTACCAGAGTATTTCTCTGGGCAACTAGAGACTTGCTTTATTTATTTTTAGCGTATTCTAGCGAGGTTTGGGAAGCTCACCAGAGAGATCGCCAGCACTAGGTTTCACAGAAAGTTCAAGTCTCTCATCTTTAAAAACCAGTAAAACAATTCTAACTAAAAATGGCAGATACCCTTGTGCTGCATGTATCTAAAGTCACAGACATGCCACTGGTTAAGTATATACTAGGGCAAGAGGGTTATGCTTTGTTCAAACAAACTCCTGGTGGAAAAACTACCTTCTCTACCTTGTTGTCTGAATGGACCTACACGGGGTGAAAAAGCAAGCCCAGATTTAGGAGCCTCTTGCTGCAAACACCTCAGCTACCCATTCTTGGGAAGGCTTTTTCTTCCCTATATCCTAAGAAGGCAGGATAACAGTTTGTAAAGTTCTTCCCATCCCAGACTAAATAATGCAATTCACACCCCTCCATCCATCTTACCCCCGTGGCAGATAAAAACCTTACCACTTCATTTAGGGTTCACACCTCTCAGTTCCTAGATCACAGATTTCATGTTAAGAATCATCAAATTTTGGGAAGGTTTATCCTGATCAAGGAAATGTCACTACACAGAATAAAACATTCGGAATCACCGACACTTTTAAAACCAAAGTACTCAAACATCTCATCTCTCTCTCTCTCTCTCTCTCTCTCTGTCTCCCCCTCCTCACGCAAGAGAGCAATCTGTTAACAAAAATCACAGAATGCATCTCCAGGACTGGGTAATACAAGCTAAAAAACTAGCTTTCTCCCTTACAGAAATGCCAAATTCTGAAAGGGGCTGAACACCTTTCACTCCCAGTGAAATTAACTGGAGCTACGGCTGTTCAGCACGTGAATTTTACATTAGCAACGAGTCCGAGTTATTTCCCTGCAGTAAATGAGAGTCCTGTTTTATAGTATTAGGCCACCACTGGCTCAGAAACGGTGAGAGACTTCTAAAAACACACTCATGTAGACAGGACCTTGGGTGAAGAGGCTTATCCACTACATAACCTTAGATCATCTGCTGCGTTTGAGCCTTCCAATCATTAGCTGATGACGACTTAGCCTTCCAAGTTCATGTGTTTTAGTCCTTGCCACCGTTGCTGTCATCCCAGCACTCTTCCCCGGAGGCAGGATGTTCCTGAGCTCTGGCTGGGGATCTACAGCAATCACTTCCAATTGATTGTGGGGTTTCAAACTTGCCTAAAGTGTGTATTGCCACCTTGTACTCCAGCAGCTCGGCTTGCCGACAACGGCATACGCTAGCAGTTTTTGACCTTGTCCACAGTCTCGTAGAACCCAGGCCTGACTCTCCTTATGCTCATCCGTATATGCTGGCACTCCAGGGGCATGGCATCGCTAGCAGGAGTCGCTGGACTGGCGGACCATGCGGTGCACCGGCGCTTTCTTCTGCCCCTCAGCGAAAAGCCCGGAGCCCCTCCGTTCTCTTCTTCTGCGGGACAGGATTCATCCACGCTCGTGCCTTCGTCCGACTGCTCATCACTTTTATACGTCGTTTCCTTTGCTTTGTTTCCTTCCTTTTCCTCCTTGGCGAGTTTTCTGAAGTGCTCTAAGCATTGTATCTTTCGTCTTCTTTCCATCATCTTCAATTCTTGCTTGTCTGTGCAATCTTCGTAGTACATTTTTCTTTCGCTTCTTTGATCTTCAAGAAATTTCCACTCAGTGCCAGTCATTTTTATCCCACTGTATTCCTCCAGTTTATTTCTTGTCGCTGTGTCTGTACAAAATATGTCAAAGAGCTTCTCTGAACTCTCGTTAAATTTGTCTGCTCTCTCTGTAAAAGCCTGGTTTTGTCTCTGCTTTCTGGTCTGATACAATTTGGTAAATTCCTCATACATTTTGAGGATAATTTTCTTTATATTTTTTGTTGCAATGGTATGCAAGTTGCAAAACAACCAGTGCTCTTGCAGATGTTCGGCAAGCAACTGGGCTGCATCCTCTTTGGACCGCTGGGCTTGGCCAGCTCTTTTGGGCTGTAATAAATACAGCATGTTCTGCACCACATCCTTCTTTGTGGGCAGTATCCCCTGCGCGAAACCAGAGGACTCTACATATTCAACAGTCCCTAGAGTCTTCCTTACTTTCACCTCAGTATCCAGTGATTCCATCACTGCTCGTTTATCTTGTGGTTATGACATAATCTGAAAAATGAAGAAAAATGAGCGCGTGAAATGAAGCGCGGGGTTTTCTCCTTCCCCTCCCTGCGCAGAGATGCGCAGACGGGGAAGACGCCGCGCGCCCACGCCAGTGAGCGCCGGGATGCGGCGGCGCCCCCGGCGGCTGTTGGCCAGCTGCCGCCGTAGCCCGGCCCACGGAAGGAGCCGCGCGCCGCGGCGCCCTCGCTGCTCCGCGCAGCGCCGGCACCGGCAC
>NW_020450588.1:11250-37090 GCF_003343035.1 Apteryx rowi
CGGGTGTTCCCCGCGGGGAGTCAGTGGCGGTGGCCCAGCAGGGAGCTGATTGGCGGGTGCCCGGGTGCTGCGGCTGAGGCGGGGAGGGCGCTGATTGGGCAGCGCCCGGGGCTGCTGCCGGCGCCGTGCTGCCGGGGCTGGGCTGGGCCAGGCCAGGCCAGGCCGAGGGCAGCAGCCAGGGTCAGGGCCCTCCATAAACACCCGCCCAGGGAGGATCTGTGTGAGCGCCGCAGGCCTCCCCGCTGCCGCCGCCGCCGCCCTCCCCGTGGGGCTACACCGCCCAGGCCCTGTCCCCCCGCCGCCACCGCCGCCGACTCGGGCCCCCCAGCTCGCACGGGATGCAGGGGCCGGCGGCCAGGAGGGCCGCGCAGCCGCTGGGCGCGGGCAGGGAGCGCGCAGAGGTGGCAAACGGCTCGGCAGAGCGGTGAGCGTCGCTTCCCCCTTCCCTCCGCGCTGCGGCGGCGCGGCGTGGCGTGGCGCGGCGCAGCTGGGAAAACGGAAGCGCCTCGCCTGCGGGCGCGAGGTTGCTGGGCTGCCGGAGGAGCTCTGCGCAGCCCCCCGGGACCTGGCAGGCGGGGGCCCAGCGGCGCGTGCCCATACGGCGTGGGCTGGCCCCGCGGCGAGCGGCGCTCTCCGGCTCACGCCGCTCCCGCTCCTCCCTGGCAGGAAGGTGTATATGGACTACAACGCCACCACGCCCGTGGCCCYGGAGGTGATGGAGGCTGTGTCGGAGGCCATGCGCGAGGCCTGGGGCAATCCCAGCAGTTCCTATACTGCAGGTAGGGGGAAGCCGGGGGTGGGGAGGACAGCGCAGAGCTGGGCTCGCAGCTCTGGCCGGGCTGAACACAGCACCCGTGTGGCCGGAAACCTCGGGGGCGATTTGGGGCAAGCGGCTCCTGGGTTTGAGGTTGGCTCTCGTGGTCAGTGTTGGGTTGGGTCGGACCCAGAATGCCGGGTTGGACTAACGCTTCTGGGCCTGGATTTCCTGCCTGCCCTTTGGCGGCATCGCTTCACCGTGCGGACACCTCTGGGACAGTGGAGGCTGTGTGTTACCTGGCTGGCTACTGCCACCATCACCTGACTCCACTCTTCTCCCCATGCTGCAACCCAGACTTGTGCAGAGGACCCTAAGAAACATAGAGAAAAACCCCACCTCACATGCAAAACCCCAAGCTGCAGGAAGTCTATTTGGGTCCAGATTCACAAGGGCATGAAGGACCCTAACTAAGGCCCTGCAGCCTTCTCTGGTTCAGGACCAAACTCCTAGCACAACTGCCTTTTAGCTGCTGTCCATCAGACACATAACTGAGCTCCTTGCRCCTTGTCTCCCAGGTAGGAAGGCCAAGGAGATCATCATCAGTGCCCGGGAGAGCTTGGCAAGGATGGTGGGAGGAAGGCCAGAGGATATCATCTTTACTTCAGGGGGCACAGAGGTGAGAGCACCCGAGAAGGTGACTGGCCATGTTTTCTATACAGAGAGGGGCACGCAGCCTCCCTGCTGTCTCCGAGAGTGCAGGCGATGCCCCAGCTTCCCGCTCTGACTGAAGGCACGGCCGCCAGCAGGCACCGGGCGTCTGGCCGTGACCGGCTTGTTGGTGCCCTTCATTTCCTTCCAAGGCAGTGAGCAATGAGAGGAAGAGTGCTGCATTGGCTCTTGGCCTTGATGTTCCCTCTGCCGCCTTCTTCCCAGGCCAACAACCTGGTGATCCACACCGCCCTGAGGCACTTCCGAGAGAGCCGGGAGCAGGGCCGGGACGGGCCTGGAGACAGTGGCCCACGGGCAGCGGGGACCACTCCGCACATCGTGACGTCAAGCGTGGAGCACGACTCCGTGCGCCTGCCGCTGGAGCACCTGGTGAAAGAGGGCCTGGCGGGTGAGCGGGTGCCCGGGGAGGGCTGGAGGGAGGCTGCCGGCAGGGTACAGGTGGGGGCATCTGGCTGCAGGCTCGAGTTCGTGGTTGTAAAAGAGGGGGATTTTGTCCGTTCGCATTTTTGCTGTGCTAGATGTGAAAGGCAGAGGAGGACGGGGACCTGTTTACTCCATGATGTTCCCCTTTTCTCCTCGGAAGGGTACTAACCCCCTGTGCGGTGCTGCCATTCCCACCGGCTGGGCACATTATCCCACTGGCATCCAGCGCTGGCGCCCCAGGAGCCAGAGCGCTCTCTCCCTGCCTGCTCCCTGGGCTGCCCTGGCTCTCTCAGGCTGCCTGCTGATCCCTGGGGCTTTTTTCTCGGCTTGCAGAAGCCACCCTCGTGCCTGTGTCTGCACGAAGCGGGCAGGCTGAGGCGGACGACGTCCTTGCCGCGGTCCGGCCAACCACCTGCCTGGTTTCCGTCATGCTGGCCAACAACGAGACTGGCGTCATCATGGTGAGCTGGTGGCCTACGGGGCAGCAAGTGGGATGAGACGGGGTCGTGCAGCGTGCAGGAAGGTGTCCGGGAGACGTCCTTGCAAAAGAGTGTGATAAGGGGGAACAAACGGTCGCTCAGACGCAGACCCTCTTCCTTCCTGCCAGCCCGTCCCACAGCTGAGCCGGCGCATCCAGGCCCTCAATCAGAAGAGAGCAGCAGCGGCGCTGCCCAGGATCCTGGTGCACACGGACGCGGCACAGATGATCGGCAAGGGACGTGTGGATGTGCAGGAGCTGGGGGTGGATTACCTCACCATCGTGGGACACAAGGTACAGCCCTGCTCATGTGGCCCGGCAAGCCATCCTCCCTGCAGGACATCTCCTCTGCTGCGGTGCCCGGGTGCCTTGCCGCAGCATGGCCACATCAGGGCAGCTGCGGGAAACGCAGTGGCAAAGGGTGAGGGTGGAGAAATCCAGCTGTGTCTGGACAAGAAGCACATGGGCTGGAGCACATCCCTCCACCGGCTCTGTGCAGGGCACTAGGATCCTGGCCTGGCCCCGCTCGGGCTGTGGAGCAGGAGTCTCTTACCCATGAGAGATGGGAGCGAGGGATTTGGGTCCATCTCCCTGTGAATGGGGCCCACAAGGGAAGGGGTGGCTGGATCAAGGGCAGGTCCTCCATGGCTCTCATGTGGCCCAGCCCCAGTGTCCCATTCCTCTCCCCCAGGGTAGTGGAGGATCTAGGGTGCTAGATGCTTGTTCAGCAGCCCAGGTTTTCCCACTGGGTGACACTCTGAAGACAAGTCTTAACTCTCCCCAGCCACCATCAGTGGTCTGTACTGTGCCACCGGTCTCCCCCATGACGGTACCGGTACTGTGATACTATGAGCTGCACAAGGTCTCAGCAGGGTTTGGGGGCTGTAGTTGAAGGTGATGGCCTCTCACTGCCCCCAACCCTCATCTAATCGCTGCTCTCTGAGGCTGGTCCTGTCCCTGGCGCCCGGCCCTCGCTTCCACTCTGGGAACGTCTTCCCCGGCACTTCCTCCTCCTCTCTCCACTGCCCTCGGACCCGCTGATCCCAGCTCTGCCCCAGCACTTTGGTGGGACTTTGGGAGGCGCCACCACCCGGCCCTTCCTTCTTCCAGTGCTGGGGCTGAGGTGCTCCCCATGCAGCGCTGACCCAGCTCTGGAGAGAGGGTGTGGAGCTGAGAGCAGAGCTGGGCCATGGCAGCCGCGGGTGTGTCAGGGTGGCACTTGGGGTGTTGACACCATCGCGTCTGTTTGGAATGGCGACAGGCTTGTGGTGTCTGTCACAAGAGCATGGTGGGGCGCAAGCAAGGAGCTGCGAGTCTCCTGGACCCCAAGGTTGCTGCTGGGCAAAGATGGGTGACGGGGCTCCTGCGGGTCGGGGGAGACCTGTTTGGCAGCGCCTGGTGAGAAGCTGGGGCCGCCTGAGCAGGGAGCAGGACTTTGATCGTAGAGCGCGCAGAGGGGGCTGAGGACAGCTGTGGAGCTTGTGCAAGCGGGACGGGCTGGGGTCAGCGCTGGAGGGCCCTTGGACCCCAGGCCCCTGGTTCAGGGTGGCCGTTCGTCCCCGCAGTTCTACGCCCCGCGGATCGGTGCGCTGTACGTGCGTGGCCCCGGCACCACCACCCCGCTGCACCCCATGCTCTTTGGAGGGGGGCAGGAGAGGAATTTCCGTCCAGGGTAAGGTGGCTGGATGGTGGGCCAGAGAGGCGGGCTGCGCTGTCCGCCGGTCCAGAGAAATGACAGGTCACTGCTCCCTCTTCCCTTCCAGCACCGAGAACACGCCGATGATCGCCGGCCTTGGCAAAGTGAGTTGGTGATGGCGAAGGGTGAGCAGGGGGACGTGGGCGTTTCCCTGGGGCTGCTGCCTGGTGGAACCAGCCTGCTGCACTCCCAGGTCTTTAGGAGTGACAGACCGTGGGTGCAGGAGGACGCACAAACCCCAAGGAAGGGAGACAGGAGTTTCCGGCAGCAGTCAAAGGAAGAGCTCGGAAGCACTCGGTGCAGGCCGTGCCACGCAGCCCCCCTGGCAGCGGGGCAGTCACGCAGCTTACGTGCTGCACAGGACACCTCCAGCCTGCCGGGGCCTGCGGGCGACCTGGCAATGGCAGAGGCTCTTCCTGGGCTGCACCGGCAATGCCAGGAGGCCGCGCACGGAGGGGGCTGCCTGGGGGTCGCTGATGGAGCCTGGCTGGGTTTTTTCTCCTCAGGCTGCAGAGCTAGTGAGTAGGAACTGGGAGGCCTATGAAGCTCACATGCAGGATGTTCGGGATTACCTGGAGGCCAGGCTGGAGGTGAGCAGACCTGATTCCCATTGGTTTCTCCCCTCCCTGGGTCTCAGCTTGCAGAGTGGCAGGCAGGTGAGAGGGCCAGGAGAGACACAGGTGGAAGCGAAGGAGGAGGGAGGAGAAAACAGGCTAAAGGTGCTTAAGTCCAGGCTGGGTAAGAGCTGGGGCACCAGGGAAGGGAGATGTTTAGACCCATCTTCCTTTTGCCATCCCTTGTCCACTCCAGCTTTAGGGTGGGAAGAAGTCACAGCCCATCCCTCCCTCAGCCTAGTGCTACGAGCCCAGCTCCCTGGTTCACATCTCCTCTGTACGTGGTCCTGGCAGCTGCCCCAGCTGCTCACCCCATCTCCTCGCTGGTGCTGGGGGACTGTGGCAGACTACAGTCGCTCCCTTGGGCTGTTGTCCGCCTCACCTGGGGCTCTGGGGGTAGTCAGTGGGGCAACACAGAGGAATCTGCGAGGGGGAACCAGGTGTGTTTTCCCCAGGGCCTTGAGCCAGGGTCAGCGTGACCCTCTGGCCCAGCTGCCTCTTTGCCAGAACAGGGCTGCTCACGCTCCCAGAGTGGTTCACAGACAGACCTCCGATTTCTCCAGGCCTCCTTCAGGAAGCAGAGGATCCACCTCAACAGCAAGTTTACAGGCTCCAGGCGACTCTGCAACACCTGTAACTTCTCCATCCTGGGCCCAGGCCTTCAAGGTAGCTGTGCCCATACATCTCCTGCACGCCCTCACCCTACCACTGCCCTGTGGCGGCCCCCGTGGAGCCGAGCACTTGCCTCGCACAGCCTGCAGCAGGCCTGAGACACGCAGGCAGCTGGCTGCAGCTCGGGCACGGAGATAGAAGAGGCAGGCAGCGCCCCGTGGGCTGCCCTCGGCGATAGCCTGGGCGCTGGGAGACCTGTGCCTGTGTGTGCTGCAGGGCGAAGGGTGCTGTCGCGCTGCAAGACGCTTCTCGCCAGCGTCGGGGCCGCCTGCCACTCTGAGAAGGGGGATCGGTAAGCAGCCGGCCTTGCCAGGCCCAGGTTGTCTCCCAAGAGGGGAGCGGCGGGGAGGGGGGAACAGGCAAGTGAAAGGGACCCTGGGTGGCCATGGGCAGCACTGCCTGGAGCAACAGAGGTGTAGAGCTTTTCAGAGGGGCTGAAGGGTGGCAAAGGAAGGGTTATTGCAGGGAACACAGCTGAAATGCGTGACCACGGATGTCCTGCTGGGAAGGATCATACCCCTTCTGGCTCTGGTGAGCCACCTAAACTTGGAGGTGCCCCTCAACTCCTGCTACTGCTAGAAGAGAGTCCGCCTTACGTTTGTGTGTGCTTAGCTCACCCGCTCAAGCCCACGCGGAGTCTCTTCAGAGAGCTCCTTTGGGAGCGTGTGGGGACAGTAGGTGCTTTTGAGCTGGTCTGGAGCAAATGCCGCACAGACATGGCAGAGCTGCCAACCCCTGGACACCGAGGAGATTCCTCCCTGGAGGGGAAGGGGCCAGATCCACTGCAGGACAATGAGCCCAGCAGGAGCAGGTGCCTTCAGAAAGCGGTCAGGCTGCTGTGTGGGAGACAGGTTTGGTCTGGTGTGCATCTGGACAGATGTGCTCCCTTTTATGCCTTCCGTGAGGCTTTCGGGTGATGCATGTGCTTCCTCGGCCCTTGAGTTAAACCCTGCTCACCTCTGTGTCTGTGTTGCAGGCCCTCCTCGATTCTGCTCAGCTGTGGGATCCCCTACGACGTGGCGCAGAACGCCTTGCGGCTGAGCGTGGGGCGAGACACGACCCGGGCAGATGTGGATCTGGTTGTGCAGGACCTCGTGCAGGCCGTGGCGCAGCTGGACCAGGACTGAGCCCCTTAGGCCCAGGGAATCGCTCGGTGGCCATCGCCCAGGTTCTTGGGACGGGATTATGCCCCTGTGTGCTGGCTGCCTCCGTGCAAAAGAGAGACCAAAACAACCTGGTTAGAGCAGCTGTCCCCTTTCTGCTAGCTGCAGGGGGGCAAGGCGGTAGCCAAGCGAACAGCAAGCCACTGCCGACAGGACAGGCCCCCCCAACCCTGCATCTGATCTAGCAACCGTATGGCATCAGACTGAGTCAATTCTGGCTAAATATTTTGGCAGGATTAATCTTCCACCTGATCACCCAGCTGAACTGACGCAGCCTGCAGTTTGTGATTGTGGATCGGACGTCAGGGAAATGATGGCTGGTGGTGGCAGGAGGAGGAAGCAGCATCACCCGTTTCAGCAGCAACATGCTGTTAGGCCAGCTTAGCTATATTTCAGCGAGCAGAGCTCCTGTCGCAAACTGCAGGTGCCCCTAAAGAAAAGAGTTGCGGGGACTGCGCTAACTGTGTGCCAACGTCGGAGGAAATGTGTTGCGCCTGCTTGGCCAAGGCGGTCRCTCTGATCACTGACATAGGAGGACTCAAGCGTCACGCACATTAGGAGCATTGCCGGCTGGGCTGACTGATGTTGGGGAGTCTGGTCTCCCTGGGTGTTCATAGGAATAAAAGTGGATGCCACTGCTGTGGCTTTTTCCAAAGTAAAATGCCTTTTCCATGGTGTTTTGGGGGAAGCAGGACTGGTTGGGATCATTTGATGCTTCTTCCCTCAGAAAATGCTCCTGTCTCAGAACAGAGGCTCTGTGCAGGATCCAGGTGAGCTGGAACAGGGAGATGTCCACAGCCCCTGGCTGGCATGTGGGACAGAGCCAAACCCACCTCATGGGCCCCATTACATCTGCGATCTGGAGCCTTTCCTTCTAGCTCCAACGGCACTTGCATTAGAGACGGTTCAGGTGGTTTTGTAAGGCAAAACCAGGCAGCTGGTGCCTTTGCTGGCAGGATTTCTGTCTTTGAGTCTCCATCTGTTCTGCTGATGTGGTGCAGGGGGTTCGTTTACACTGCAGATCAAGGGCCTGTGTGATTTGGGTTTATACACGATGTCAGACTGAAAGCAAAAAGCAAGCGGAGGAGGGAGAGGGAAAAGTAACCCAGTGGGTTTGGACAGGTCCTGCTCCCTGCTGAGGACTGACGTGCTAACTCTGGTTGCTCCCCTGCAGATAAGGTGCCATCATGCCCCTGTCCTCGGGCCCTGGTGCTTCACACACCTCCTTGGCAGTGAGGGCTGGAGAAGCTCTGCCCAGTGACACCCACCTCCACCACCACCATTTTTAACCCCAGGGCTCCCCTTCTGTCATATGGCAAATGTGGCCGGGGCTGTCACCTGGTGGGGGTCACAATGGGACGTTCCCTTGCCATGGCGATGGCTCCCTGGTCTGCAGTGCCACCAGCCCTCTCCACATGTCCCGCAAGGCCTGGGCAGGCGCAGCTCCTCCCTACAGCATGCTGGAGGGGCTGCAGGCCAGGAGCGGGGCAGCAGGACTGGGGCCTGCTGGGGTGGTTGGGGCAGGAGGAGAGGGGGGTTCCCTGGTCACTCTCAGCTGCAGGCACCATCCCTGAGTGAGGCAGTGATGGTGACACGCTGGGATGCTCTCTACAGGCGGTACCAGCTGCACCAGTACCCGATGCTCATGGAGCTCCAGCAGGAGGGTAAGGCCTTGCTGTGGCACCACGCAGAAGAAGGCTCTGGTGCCCGGGACTCGTCCTTGCCTTGAGGAGAGGATTGGCCCACCCCGAGCTCCAGGCTGGGGGAAGGAGCTGGAGCTGCTCGGGGCAGTGCCCAGGCTGTGTGTGCAGGGGCCAAACATGGAGAGACGTGGGCATCTCTTGAGCCTGTTTCCAGAAGGCCAAGGTGTCCTGCAGCTCCTGCTGGGCTGCAGAGAGACTGCCTGGGAGCCCAATGATAGGAATGAAGCCTTTGAATTTTCATCTACTGCGATTGCCGTCTGCCAGGATCCCAGCCGCTGCCTCTGGGCTCTTCCCACTGCAACTTCTTGCACCTCCCAATTGGCAGCATAGCTCTGAACTCCAAATACCTCCCCATTTTGGATATCAGCCACAGGATCCCCTTGGCCAAAACACATCTCAGGTCTCTGTTTCAGCTCCAGACCGTGACTGGGCTCTCAATAAAACTGACAGCTGGAAGTCCAAGACTCAACGCTGCGCCTCGATTCAGGGGGCTGGGGAGGTGATTACCCTGCCACCTCACCAGTCAAGGGGCTGAGCTCACTGATGCAGAGCATGACCTGCCTCTCACTTGCTTTCCAGATATTGTCAGTATCTGGAACGGTGTGGCTGAGTACATTCAACGACACCTACTGCTGAACAGGGTAAGGCTTGCACCCTGTTCCTCCCCACCAGCCCTGATGGCTTCAGCAGGCCCTTGGCCACTGAGTGCAATGGATCAGGTTTTCCATCTGAAAAAGTACTGTGATTTTTTTTCTTTTTGTTCTTCTCTTCTTAGGGGGTGAAAATCAATGGACTCGGGACATTCTTCGTTGTTAGACAATATTTACCAACAAGGAACAATGACCTTCTTCCTGTTCAGAGACCCGTATTTAATCTATCCACAACTGTTGCAGTGGTTCACCAGATCAAATACACTAACAGATGCATTCCTGGTAAGGAGTGATGAAAACCCTGGCTTCCCCTTGGGCTGCCTCAGGGCTGAGTGCTAGGAGCTGCTCCTAAGTGATGATTACAAGCACCGATTTCCTTCCTAACATCCGTGAACAATTTCAGCTCATCCAAATCAAGCAGCCCACCAAGTAGCAGTGTCTAAGGAGCCTTTCAGAATAACTTTTCAATAACACTCCACAAAATTAAACTCCCTCTCTTTGAAAGGCTTTAACGAGCCACTCATGCCTGGTTGGTGTTGTGGTGACTGCTGGCTAATGGCAATTTAAAGCTGATCCATATTTATATCACACCAGACCATGTGCAGGCAAACACCAGAGATCAGACTGGCTTTTATAGACTCAGTCTAGTTCAAAGTGGGTTGGGACCAGTTGGAGACAGCCTCAAAACAGAGCTGGAGGCAATAGCTGGTACAAAACACCACTGGTGATCGAGTTAGCTCTAGTTTCTGGTTGGTGCTGCCAATCCTGCAGCTGTAGTGTGGCACTGGTGATGCCAGCAGTGCAGCACAAATTGCCTGTGGGCCTGGAGCTGCCAAAACTTCCCGTTGGTCTGCTCTGTCATGGGGTATGTGACTCTTGCTCTCTTGGGGTGCCCCAGGGGACGTGATGATTCTGCCAGTGTACCACCACAAGATGCATTTGGAGCCCTTCTTTCGCAAGAGGACAGTGGAGCAGTGCATGGAGGAGACCCTGATCTGTCTGTCTCGCTTTCTTGAATATGCATGCGATGTGGACTTTGTTTTCAGAGACATTGGTGTTCTCGTTATCCGAGAAAACAGAGTGCGGATGAGATTTTACAAAGAGTTCCTTGAAACTCTAGATCAGACTGGGACCCTGGCAGAAGCTCTTCTCCGTGTAAGTTTTTCGGTTTCCTACTACTTCTCTGCATTTGAAATCCTTAGAAATGCTCTCACAGCACTTGTGAATTGGTCTCTCTTGGCCAGCTGTGATCTATGCAGTCATGTGGGCTACAACACTGCAAAGTCTCCATAGAGCTCTTCCCACTGCTTAGTGTATCAGTGACACTCAGAAGAGCTGCCCTGGGTCAAACCTGGCTAATCCACCGCCTTCCCCTGCACCGGCCTCTGAGGGTTTCTCCAATAGTAAAGAACTGCTCTCCTGGCTGAGCATCTTGATTCTTGCCTTTGCAAAAAGCCTGGCAGTTTATTACGCACTCTCAACTCCTTGCTGTGCAGCACCTCCTCGTCGGAACGAGGCTTTGGTGTTGAAAAAGTCCTGAGTTAGAGGGTTGCAGAGGGACCACTCCACCTCTGAGCAGCAGAAAGGCTGCCTGCCTCTGTGAGCAGAAAGATCACATCCTTGGCACCATCTCACACGTCACTCTCACCATTGCAGGATCCAGTGACAAAGGATTCGGTCATAACGGACAGGGAAGCCACTGTTCCTCAGAGTGATGACAGCGATGCAGGTATCTTCATGTTTCCAAGGTGAGTATGTTTGCTTTTGTCGCCTGCGGCTGACCCATTGAACAGTGTCTTAGTCCCTGTGTGGTGGCGATGGAGATGTTCCCTGTGTGCTGAGGTTGGAGGATGTGTGGATGAAGCATGGAGAGCGTCTCTCAGAAGRTGGATCAAAGACCAGATCCATACAAGTCATGCTTTTGTGACATTTCCCTATCTTCTGTAAGACCTGAGTAAATGATGGGAGCGACTTCTCAAAGTGGAAGCCTGTGTCCATTGAGGCTCTGCAGAGCTCTGTTAAAATGATCTTGGAAAAGTAGAGGAAAAAAGACAAGAGTCTGTTTCCTATGTGCACTCTTCCTGAAAGACGACAGATGGTCCCCAAGGAGGATTTGTGTTAGGGTAAACTTTCTCCCCAAAAAGCTGGCAATGCGCTGGAACAGACTAACGGGGACTCCTCGGCCCTGAGGATGCTGCCTGTGCTGTGGCCTTTAGAGAAGCTCCAGCACACCTCTGTGCCCTGGTGGTTAGTGCAAGCTGCAAAGGGAATGTGGCACCCTTTATTCCAGGTGGTGCCTCTTCTTGTTTCTAGGTTGGAGATAAAGCGGGTGTGTAGACCACCATTCTGGAAAACTCCCAGAAAAAGAATTGTAAAGCCCACCCAGGGAAAGAAGGCGGGGAAAGAAACGGTTGATGAGAAGATTGCCGGAAAAGGTAAAGTAAGAGCTGGCTCCTGACAGAGAGTGGTAGGTTTTCCTTTCAGCTGTTCTGCTGGGGATGAGAGCTGAGGTTGCGATGCAATGCACGGTACAGTCAAACATGCCTCTTGTGACTCTATTTATCCATGATGCAACTTGCAGCGACTCCTTAGGCCACAAGATCTCAGGACAGCCCAGCACTCCACAGGCAGTTGATACCTCTGAGTTACATTTACCCACTGAGCTCCAGTGTCACAAGCAGAGAAAATCCCTCTGCAAACTGAATAGCAAATTCTACCTTGAGCTGTAAGAAATGGAGGGGTTGGCGTAGCTCATGGAACCAATTTCTTTTAATCTGATGGGGAAAAATCATCTGGATCTGAGCTGCGCCAAAGCTTAATGTCATTTTGGAAGTCAGAATTCCAGCTCTTCTCTTTTAATGACCCATCATCTTCACCAAAAGCATGTCTTTGGGGGCAGTGTGCCAAAGGAGTGCACTTGTGGATATGCCATCAGGACAAAGATCCAAGAAACTGTTCTCTTCCTGTGAAATTATAACTCCAAATTCCAGACTTTCTTGGGTCACCAACATCTCCTAGCTAGCTCCCCCCTGCAGAATAAGGGTGAAGAAAGCAGTCAAGAAATAACACTGCAGGGAATAAGTTTGCACTGCAGAAATGAAGGGCTGGATGAGAGCCAGCTTCAGAAAGGGTCCAGGGCCCCCTAGGAGACAAGACCACCAGGGAAGCAGAGTTGCTGTCTCAGGCATTTTCAGAAGAGGCCTGAGCAGGTCTGTGTGTCCTTGTCTGAATCATCACAAATGCACTGCTCTGCTGAGGCTGCCTGGTTCCTGCTTACAGCGAGCCTTCTTGGAAAGCACCTCCTTGGCCAGGAGAGGATTTCTTCAGTCAAGCTGACAGAGCAAAAAAGGGAGGAGAGAAGAGAGCCTTCTGCCAGGTGAGTCTCTTGGCAAAACAGTGGAGGGGGACGCTGTGCTCTTGTGCCTGTGGGTGAGTCCTTGTGGACTTTGGGCTCCCTGGATGGATTAACGTGGAGAGGTGTTCACACGGCTCCCAGGGAGGTGCATGCTCTTTCTGCATGGCAAGTGGGTACCTGGTTTGTGGGACTCTTGTGTTGTTTCTTTTTTTTGATGGGAATGGTGCTTATTTCCATCAAACTGTTGCAGTTTCATGAGCAGGAGCGGGGGTCCAAGGGCTCTCCTAACTGCTCCTTGACGACATTGGTGTCTGAGCACTGATCCATGCGCAGGACTGCTCCGGTGGGGAAGGGAGAGCTGACTCCAACAGGATCAAACACATTTGAGGTCTCTGTTTTAACTCCAAGGATGCTGCTCCACAGGGCAATTGTCCTGTCTGAGGAGGCAGAGCAGGGTCTGTTTTCACTGTTTGTTTATTTATGTATATGTGTGTATATATATATATGTTTATATACATATGTTTATGTTGTTCATTTCATTCACAAGAAGCCTCCTCTTTTATACCAAAGCTGCTTTTGTGGCAGGCTCAAGAGACATGCTGAAGATGGAGAAATGGCAGGACTTGATCACTTTCTCCTTTGACAGTCTCCCCCTGTAACAGTCCATTTTCTAACCCTGAACACACAGCTTTTTGCCCACCCAGCAGTCTTCAATGCACTGGGCAGGAGGGGGTGACAGGATGTCCTGGAGCCTGTCATTTAAACAACAGTGTGACTCTCCTTGGTCCATAAGAAGAGGGCTCTGATCTGGGCATCCTGGCTTGCCCTTGGGGAACATCGTGCCACACCTGCATGTCACAGCTCAGGGCCTTTCATTCTCTTTTTATTTGAGCACGGCAATCAGACTCCACGTGGCTCTCCAGCAGAGCTGCCTCTGCTGCGCAAGCAGGCGCATGGCTGGTGAGGACGGGATGCAGAACTAACCCCTCGTGTGCTCAGACAAACTCATCCAGGTGTGTCCTTTTAGCCGGCCACTAGCAATGCTGGAGAGCTCCCAGAAGGACAAGAAAGTTCAGAGCAAACACACTCCTGATGACCAACCTCGAGCTGTTAATGAAGGTCACAACAGAGCACGAAAGGTAGGGCTTGCACGATAGGGATTGGTGCAATTACTGTGTTGCAGTTAATTGCAGAAAAGCACAGTCATGGATATTGATTCTTAAAAGACCCTTCAGTACGTGTTCATGTGAACATTAAATTGCTCCTTTTGAATGTTACTTTAAAAGATTAAAGTTACTGTCTCTTTTTTGCAGTATATGAGGTATTTCTTCGGCCTCATGAAACAGATGTATTGGGCACTGTTTTTCACAGAAACGTTACCTGTTAAGCTTTTGTGGGATTGAAAACAGAGGTTTTTTTCAGGTCATTGATTATTCAGATGGTTGCTCAGCAGAGAATGGCCATTCTGTTGCGCTTGTAACAGCCTAGGAGCTAAATATTGCTGCCAGAAAGGCTGAAGGCAAGGGGCAGGAGAGAGGGTGAGAGAGAAACCAAGCCCCAGCAGAGGAGGCTGATCTCGCATACTGATGCGTCTCTGTGGCCCTCCAGGAGCTACAATACCTGCCTACCCCGTGGGACCAAAAAAACCGCTGGGCAACCTGGGACGAAGACAGGTGCCAGAGAGAAAGAGCAGACCTGGCAGCCATACTAGCTAGGAGAGAAAAGGAAGAGCAGTGGATGGCCAAGGTACTGGCAGCATTTTAAAGCATGCGGAAAAACAGCCTTTCTCTCAGCTGAGGACTGCGGTTTGAAAGTATCTCAAGTCCCCAGGCCACAGCAGCACTGCTGCTRTGAGGCTGCAGGGTGCTGACAGCTGTCTGCCATCCACGTGTGCCGCGGGACAAACTCACAGTCTGCTGGGGAGACGACACGGCGGATCATCCCTGCCTGGAGCTGAGGCAGTTTCTGCCTGCGGTGCCCCCACTGGAAGCTGGACACAAGCTTTCCCAGCCGAATGGCTTGGGCCAGTCCTGTCCTGCAGGGACTGTCTGCAGGGACACAGCTCCAGCTGGTCTTTCTCTTTACTAGCTATATGTTAGCATGACCAGGAGTACTATTTGTAACCATAAACCCTKGAGGGTTTTGTCAGTCTGATTTTTAACTAAAGTGCTAGGACCCAAGCGCACTGACTTAAAAAAATGTTGCCTCCAGTGAACAGGAGACTAAGCCTTTAGTGTTTCTGTGGGCTGGAAAAAAAGCAGCATTTCCGGCTGACTGTCCTGAGAATGGCTTTACAGTCATTAGATGCCTGTTAGGCTGTTCAGTGATATCTCCACTGCTCACTGCTCACACCTCAGTCTCAAATGCAATCTATTTTTTTTTCTTGCGTAACAGTTGAAACCTCTTTTAGAAAAAGTGGTTCCAGAGGAAGAATATGGCTATACTCCAGGAGTGGCTGATCTCAAAAGATGGAGGAAGCTTTTACAGAGCGCAGAACATTTGGTAAGAAACCTTTTTGGAGAGGAAAAGTGAATTTCCACCCTGGTCGCTTCCTTGTCAAAGCTGGARATGTGATATTCAGAAGCATACGGGGCAGGCAAAGAAATATGTGAAACTGGATCTCCTCATGACCAAAATATATTTCTAGGGTGTCAGTTGTTGGAGAGGCAAGTGGGGGTCATGAACACGAATGCTCATGTTGCAACTGGAGGCCAGAAGAGATCGTTAGGATCAGCTGGTCTGGCTTGCCAAACCCCGCTGGAGAATTCCTCTTAGCTCCTACAAATGGCAATTGCATACCCTTGCACAGGAGGGGAGCAGAGGGGCTGGCTGGGAATTGCAGTGAAACCCTGGCCAGACCGCACCACCCCACCACCAGGGACTGCGGTGAGGTGACATGTTTGATTGTCCAGCTGCTACTGCAGTGTCCCTTGCCAGAGTCACCTGTGGGGTCTGCAGCAGGGAAAGCAGCACTGTCGAGCTGTGGTGCTGTGCCTAAGAGTCTCTCTGCCCTGCAGAAACCCTGCTCTCTCGGGGAGAGTACGCCCACCCTCATCAAGAGAAAGGCATATGACCAAGGGCTGAAGGAGAAGATTAAGCAGAAGTGGGAAAAGGATGAGAACCCTAAATCCGCAGAGAAGCAAAAAGAACCAAACCTGCTGAAGTTACTGCCAGAGGAGTAAGTGCCTGCCAGCTCCAGCCAAGGCCTGGGATACTTGCGTGGCAGCAACCCCCTTGCCCTGTCAGGGATCGCAACCCCAGAGCTATGAGAGTGCTTAATTTCTCGTGGCAGGAGGATGACCTGGGTTAGACCCATGCTTCCAGTGGCAGCCCCAAGCAAATGCCTAAGACTCATCCTGGTGAGGGCTGAGGGTACAAACGGGGCCACGGTTGGGGAGGGAGAGGCTGGTGGGGTCACAGCCACAGTGCCCGAGGGCCCTTCTCATTGCTGTTGCGGCTGCATTTCCCCACCAGCTCAACGGGCTCTGCGAGAGGCAGCGCTGTGTATGGCTGAGGGGGAAGCACGGGGGCAAGAGGGGAGAGAAGGGGACGGCGGGATGAGGAGGACTCGGCCCCAGGGAGACCAGCTGCATGGGCGCCCCTGGGGGGCACAAAGGACGTGGGTCACGTTGCACATCACATCACAGAGACCCCTGAAGCTTTGTCAGAAGCACACCCAAAGCGGTATGGCCTGACAGAGGCCTGCAATATTCCTCTGCCCCTCTCCCTGTCTGTAAAACTGAACAGCTCTCTTTTAACTCTGTAGCATTTTGGAGATGATCCAGCTATGAGACTGGGTGGTGAAAGGTATCGGGATGGCGAGCCATGCAAATGAGATACGAACTACCCTGGAGTGTCCAATGCCCTTTCAGATGCTACATACACCTTCAGATCCTGGCACAGTCCGGATAAACTTCCACCCTCTTTTTTCCTTTGCAAGGACATTCATTCTTTGACTCTCTAAATGCAATCATGTGCCTCCAAATCTGTTGATCATCATCCAGTGACAATTAATCTTTGCAATGGAGTTCCTTAGGATTTTCGTGATAACTCTTTTGAATTCAATCACATTCCCAATTTGGTGTAAATCTTTCCTTGAGAGCTGTAAATTCTGCAGTGAGCAGCGAGCGAGCTGTGGAGGGGCAGGGAAAAGACAGCTGGCAGATGGGCTTATGCTTTGGTCCCTGCTCCTAGGGCAGCCTTCTCCCAAGACACACAGCACACATCGTCTGTGTGTCCGCCTTGCTGTGTCTCTGTCCGTCTACCCACCCACGTATCAACCTGCCTACCCCTCTGCCCTATCACCCGCTCATCCGCCCCTTCTCTCCCTGCCTACCTCCCCAGGTACCTGCCTATCCATCCACTTCTCTACGTACCCACTCGCCTATCTACCTACTTAATTCTCTACCTGCCTACATACCTGTCTCCCTCTAAGTGCCTAGCTGCCTATCTGTCTCTCCCTACAGACACGCAGCTCTCTGGATAAGCTTTATTTATCTGTATAGCTAGAACTTCCTCTCCCTATAGATCTATGTCTAAATCATGGCATATGTGAGCTCCCTGGTGCCCTACCTCCAACCCAGTCCAGCTGTAGGTACTGTACTGAGATCAGCTGGCTGAAACAGCATCTTTGATGTTGTAAAGCCCCACCTCTGGCTGTCCTTTCCCAGGTGGAGACAGACACTCTTTATCCTCAAAGAAAGTTGGAGGAGCTGCTGCCTTCCCTATTCTCTCCTTGAAAAAACCCCTACCAGAAATGGAGCCTGCCTTCCTCCTCTCTCTGCCTTCTGGAAATAGGGTTGGGTCTGCAATGCTGCTGGGGGGTAAAGCAGGGCTCTTCTTTGCCAACGCCCCAGTAAATCCCTGGGCCCTTCTGCAGGCACATGTCTCCAGAGCCAACAGCCTGTGCCCTCTGCGTGCACAGCTCTCCTGGGCCTGGGCTTAGCGTTTCCTGGGCTGATGTAAACAGGGTACTTTCCCCTTTTTTTCTCATGAGGTGCCTTGAAGCTTGAGGGGTCTGTATTTCATTTTTATTGGATGAAAAGCAGTAAAGAGAAATATTCTGGGACTCTGTTTCCAATTTGTAACTGCCATCGTGGGCCAAATCAAGGTTGCAGATGAGTATTTTGGAGCACTACAGTCTTCAGCGAGAGGAAAGATACATTCCTGAAAATGGACAGTGGAGACACTTAATCCTATTTCCTTTTAGCTGTCTCCTTCCTCTAATTATGATGACAGCTCTAATGTGGAGCAGAGAAATTAGCCTGATGCTTATTCCTATCCAGAGGTTTGTTACAGCAAATTATTTTAAGCATCTGTTTGATGGTGTTTTTAAGAGTTTTATAGGAAACTACTATTTTTTGCATTGGAAAAAATCTTTAGGGAAAGTCATCTCAAGCCTGTTTTGACAATCCTGCTAGCCTTTTTCAAATTCTAGGCTCCTTTAAACCTGTCTTTGATCTTACTCTGAATTTAAAACAAAATATCTCCATCAAGACCAGGTGGGGACTTTTCAAACCATTCTAGGGAAAGTGGTTGAAGCCATGTCCTTGCAATCTATTATTAGAAGGGATCTTTGCTTCTGTTTTGTACAAGTTCCTCCTACCTTGTGCTCCACGCAACATGACGCAGCCTGCGGGTGATTGCTGGCAGAACAGTCCTCGTACGGTCTGCACAGGTGATGGCTGCCTGCCTGCTAGATCTTCTAGTTCTCAGGGACCTTTCTCTCACAGCTGTGGCCAACTGTCCTTCAGCCAGAGTTCCAGTTTTTGGAGCTTTTTCCCCTGCAGGTGATCTAGATTCAGATAGAAATTTAACCACAGAGCACAAAAAGCTTTACTGATTTATTCTTTTCTCTGTATACACACATGAAATGCAAGTTAAAACCACAGAAATATTGGCATTACTTCATTTAAAATATTACAGTCAACACACAGGAAGTGTTACATGGGATTTGAACCCTCTGGTTCACTGTTTTAATGCTTTTAGTGTTCATTTTCCTACTATCACAGTACATGGGAATGAGAGTCACTAGTGAATCCCTCTGTCTCTGTATTGTCTTATCCAGGGAAGGTGAGGAGGAAAATGCCTATGACCTGGCCTGCACTTCTGTAGGCCAGCCTACACTTCTGCTCACATACCCTACATGCTGGAGACATATATACTTTTCTCATATGTCAAAAAATGTCAGGGATTTTACACACTAGAACAAATTCACCTGTCATGCAACTCTGGAAACACCAACATTGCTACATCAGCTGTGAATTTAAACAGTGGAGACAGAACCTGACGATTACTCTAGAACAAACAGAGTTGAAATATTACTTTTACACGGCCACACACCAGGATTGGACAGCAAAATTGGAATTCATTTAATGGAAGAATCCAGAATCTCTTGATAATCTTGTCTCCCTAAATTCTTCCAGGACAATTTATAACACGCAAGGAAAAAAACACTAACCAAAATAACTGCTCCACCGACAAGATCATAAGCACTTGGAAAGATTCGCAGCACGATGAGCTGCAGGACCATGGCGATGACTATCTCCAAGTGCTGTACGGTGCTGACCAGAGCAGGGTGGAACTTGCTCAGGGCGTAGTAGACCCCCAGGAAGGCTGCTGTGGAGCACAAGCAGATGGCAAGGAGATAGCTCCAGGTTTCTCCATCCAGTGGGACGATTGGCTCTTGAAGGAAAAACATGGTGGATGCTCCCCACACTGTTCCCGTCCAACTAAAGGTGAACAGTGCTGTCCACATGCTGATATTATCTTTGATCGACCTGTAGACTATCATGGAGAGAGCAGTGGTCAAGCCTGCCATCACGGTCATGGTATAGCCAAAGGCTTCCTTCCAGGTGCTCAGCAAAGAGTTTTCCTCGCTCACAATGTTGGGGATCATGACCAGACAAACACCAAACACGCTGCCAACTACAGTAATTATGTCTATGTAAGCCATTCCTTCATCTAGTAGTAAAAAAGCCAAAATGGCACTGAACACTGTAGTGGTAGCCCTCCACATGATGGTCCCATTACTGGGGGGAACTATAGAGAAGGCAGTATAAGCACAGGTAATGGAGATAACATTGCAGACACCATAGAAGAAGAGCCGCAGTCTATACCCTTTGGGGCCAAAGGGAGGCTCATGGTAATAACACACAACTGTAACAGACAGCACCTGTAAGACTGAACGGATGAAAATTAACTCTAGGGATGGCACTTTGGAACGATCGGAAATCAATCTTGTTATTAGAGCCACACATCCGTGAGCCACAGCAGATCCAAAAAGGACTACCCAAGTTTTTCTTGACTGCAGGATACTTCCTGCAGGAAAATTTTGGAATTGCCCAGTCTCATTGCGTTTTGGCAGTTGCGCTGGCTGAAGCTGGGTGTCTATTGTACCAAAAAAGGTCCTTTCTTTCTTTTTCCCATCATTCAGTAATCTTTTCTTAGGATTGTCCTCCATAAATACTCCAGTATCTTCATTACCATCCTCATCTCCCTCTTCTCCTGGTTGGGGATAATGAGAAGTATATTTCACTGTTACTGTGTTGGGATGGATTTTCACTCGTTTTTTGACTGGGTATTTTTGAGAAGACACATCCATTTCCTCAAAGAAACGTCCTGATCTTAAGAAAACAAAACAAAAGGATGCACTGTTACTTTTATTTAATCAATAGTGAGAGATTCATTAGTATTTAAATGCTGTGAGCGTTTACAAGCTATTTTCATGAGCCGGGCTACTAGATTTTTTCCTGGTTTCTTGTTTTTCTTGGCTTGATTTTAATTTTCCAGTGAGTTATTGCTAAACACCTTTGATAGTCAGGCCATTTGGATCTGCCTAAA
This sequence comes from Apteryx rowi, assembly GCF_003343035.1. NCBI lineage: Eukaryota > Metazoa > Chordata > Aves > Apterygiformes > Apterygidae > Apteryx > Apteryx rowi. The sequence goes on from NW_020450588.1 coordinate 31,333, forward strand.
AAGCCAGCTAGGTAACCTAACTTTAGTCACTAATTTTTGAAAATGATGTATGTTCTTACTATGTGTGGTATAGAATATACAATATATTCTATTATATTCATATTCTTCTGAGAAAGTTCTCCTGCTGAAGATTTTTGGACAGTAAATACTCTGTAATTATTAATTATGCTTATTTTTATCTGTTTGCTTATGTTACAAGATTACAGAAGAAATTTGGCAGGCAGAGATGATAACCTTGTTTGTAAATTGACAGGCAGCAACATAGGGAAATACAGAGTATCCCTGAGTAAATCAGCACAGTTAGTGTAGCAATAAAGAACAAATTTTTGAACAATATTTTGATGGTGTTAAAAATTCCCTCTTCTTTGCATCTTTTTATTTCCAGTGATTGACATTGCACCAGATTTGTTTCTCAAACCAAATTCAAATTTTCAAAAAAAGAAAATTTAGAAGGGCTTGTCCAAACTACTAACCAGACCTCCTAATGGCAGGCAATGCAGACATGGGAAGGGTGGATTTAAAAACACAGCAATGAAAGCATCCCCTTTCTGCCTCCTGCTGAAGGTCCATTTTTCCGTGCATGAACAGCCTGAGCTCTCCCTTGGCGCCTGTGATCTGTGCTCACTGACGAGACAGGCACAGCAGCACACGGGGAGCTGCGTGTGTCAGGACGGCAGCATCCGCCTCCCGAGGCAAGCAAGAAATCTCCTCCTAGGACACAGCGGCGCTCAGGGTGCCGGCCTTCACCAGCACAAATGCTCCTTAGTCTTTGCTGGGTTGGACACACGAAGCCCTGTCTGATGACCGCAGTGCCCCAGGGAGCCTTACTTCCCTCCAGCCCTGCACCGAGCGTGCCGTCACTGTCTCAAGGCCCAATATCGCAGCACCGGGTCAGTTTAGTACCAGGCATAGGGGCATCGTCAGGATTACTTTGTTGTCTGCGCTGCCCTCCACCATCTGTGCAAAGAGCCCTTCCAAATGAAGTTGCAGCAGGGGAAAGGCAACCTTTCCTGTCCTCTACAGGTATCACTGTGCCCCAGCAAATAAATATATTCAGACTTCATGTGCTATTGAGGGATTTAATCACAAGCCAGACTGGGAAAACACCCTTCTCTCTGTCATCTGCATCTTTGTCCAGATGTCTAAACAGAAAGACTAAGCAGATATCAAATAGAAAAGATTAAAATGATCTCAACACAGAAAGTCATACCCAAAGTCAGCATGAAACATTCTACTTGTTGTTCACAAAGTTGAATGTTTGAGATGTATTAGCAAGTCTGCAAGGCCACACTCCTTGGGAACTGGCAACTTCAGGTGCCTCATTATGAAAACAAACCTCAATAACTTTAAATGGAGAGAAGGCAACCAGTGTAATCTTGCTAATACCACTCCTTAGCCATCTCAGAATTACTGACTGAACAAGCCTAGTCCAAAGAATGAACACGTTTTTTGTAAGTATAATTTTCCTGTGATTGAACTGCAAGCAAATTTGTCATCTCATGCCCACTGTCTGTAGGGGACAGGTGTGGAGGGCACTGCTCCACCTCTTTGGTGGCTGTAGGGGACAGGTGTGGACAGCACCTAAGTGCTTGTCCATATGGAGTACCAAAGCACCAGACCAGATAGGCCCTGAAGGTGCAAGATCACAACTGAGGGGACAATTATGGCAAAGGACATGACGGCAGTTTGTCAGGGAGACCCACAGGCAGAACCACAGACCAACAAGCAATGGAAGAGTGGTGCAATAGCTCTTCACAGAAATATTAAGGGGAAAAAAAAAAAAGTGGCCAGGTACACCCTTTACATTTTCTCCATCCATAATTTGTGACAGCCAAGTATTGCCTGCATCTTGCTGGCAAAAATAATTTACCTAAGAATGGGACATTCTTTCTTTTTCCTCAGAGGTTTGGGGGTTACTGAACCCCTTACTGTACCCCAGCAAACCTTACCTCTTGCAGGCAGAGTGAATCCCTGGTAGCGACTGCAGTGAACGGGAATGGGGAGAGGGGCTGGTGCTGGTCCCAGCTCTGGAAGGATATGAGGCAGGAGGACGGTAGCAGTGCCAGTTTGGGCTTGCACACATAAGAGAGGTATCCTGGGGCACTGCCTTACTCTTGCTTTGGCAGACTATACTCCTGGCCTCAAGATAACTCACCAAAGCAGAGATCAGTAGAAGTTAGAGGGTGTGAGGACAAGAAACACCTCTGCCTATAAAGGAGACTTTGTGTTAGCACTCTTGTCCACATTGCTGCTGCCAACCCATTTTCAGCACAGTTCAGCCAAAAGTCAAAGCATACCCAGCACATTGCTAAATGGTGGAGGAGTACTCAAGAGTTCTCATTAGCGTACAGCGTAAGTATTGCAAGAAACTAGAGGAGAAACAGCTGAAGTGCCAAGTATAGTAATATAAAGAGAGTAAGAGCTGTGGATCAGCTGCACTAGTGGGCAGCTCAAACAATCCATCAAGCATCTAAAAACACCCCATTAGAAAGCTACCTCCGTCTCACTGTCTGCTACTTGCTCATTTTCTTCAGATAACATGTTAATTTGAGATTCTTTTAACATGCAAATGCAAAACTAACCAAATGAGTCAAAGGTAGTGCTTCTAATAAGCACATCTTCTCCTACTTTGCATTTTCTTTGTGTTTTAAATTTACAGTTCTGCCTCACCCTCCCCACACATTAAAACAATTATGATCTTGATTTAAAACACAATATACGGATCATGAACAAAGTAAGTGGGAAGAAAAGACGACAAATGGTGCATAACAGGCAATTATTATTATAACTAAGGGAGATCTAGTCTATTTAACCTCAGTCATCTCATTAGGGAACAGCTGAGTACATGCTGCAGCCATTGATTCATGAAAATAACATCAAAATAACTAATTTCTTATCATTAGCATGTAATTGTATCTTTTTCTCTTTCTTCCTGAGTTTAGATTACATTTTCTTCTGACAAATGTAGAAAAGGGTAGAGAAAAGAGACAAAATGCATTTGCAAATTTAGTATTGGACCTACGTAATGTATTCAAAGATCTCTTTGGAGGAAAACAATAGATCAAGAGCACATAACTCAAAATGGCTGTCCTACAGAGACTCGGTATTTCCCTCAGTATTCTACAGCACTACGAATTTTAACTGTTGGAAGGTCTGGAAACTGGAAGAGGAAATGCATGAGAAATGAGAAAGGTAGGAGATGAGAAATAACAAAGAATAAAAATAACAGGAGTGCTTCAATCAAAATTTATTTACTCAGCTAAATATTGTGTATATGACAAATAAATATTATGCCAACTCTAACACAGTACATTTATTTTTACTCTTTGGTGACCTTGCTTTGCTTAACCAGAAAGGATTTCAGAGACTGAGATTACTGCATATCCCAAATCCATTATCTTTGTCCCAGACACAAATTTAAAACAAATGGAAACCAGCACAGCCTACGCAGAAAACTTGCTACTTTGCTTTCTGCAAATGCCTTTTGCAGAGACCACATGAAGTTATTATTTTTCTTCATATCTGGAAATATAAGATGGTTTATTTGCATTTTCTATGAAAAAACATGATTTGCTTTTGAATCAAAAGTTTAATCAATCAAGTTTAATACAAGGCTGAAGATTAAGCACTATGCAAAATACTAATGTTAGGTAACAAAACAAATCTGGGACACCCATTCAAATTACTAACTCTTGGAAATTACTGACTGTCAAAATGTGAACCCTGTATTCCCAGTGGTAAACAATTAATCCCATTGGACTCAATAAATCTATCACAGCTCATCAATAAAATATGCACTGCGATTTTTTTTTTAAAGCTACACATACACTGATTAGCAAGCTAGAAATATATGATTTTATGCCACTTCACTACTGCCCTCCTCTCCCCCCCTACCACCCGCCAATAAAAGCTGAGCTCTCCTTCCTGCCTTGCCTGAAGGAATTAAGCCATTCAGGTCGGACTGCTGATTCCACCCACTAATTTTCACTAAACTCACAGAAAAATACTCTGTCTTCTGCCAGATTCGGTCAAAATCAGTCAGCCAACTGAAATGTTATTATTATGAAAGATCTGCAGATGTGGTAATTGCAGTTCCTTAGGAAGTGAAAAAAAACGAACTCGTACATCCCCATGCTTTGGGATTTGAGCCTTGCCAGGATGTTCCTTTGCCACTTTTGTGAAAATCCTGAAACCTGACCAAGTCAAACTGAGTTTATCAGAGGACTGTAACAAATTCTATAGGATAATTACAGGCTAATAATATTCCCTGAATATTACATGTACAATAGACACATACCATCCCTACATAGCTCGCACTAACGAACTGAACGTGTACCACCTTCACAAAGCACCTCTGTGCACAGACAGCGCACTGACTTCTTTCAGTTCCTTATGCGGTACAGGAAAATCTTCCAAGTTCTGGCTTCAGCACCCTCTCCATTAAGCTACCTTAGCTTGCAGATTATTCAAGATGTGCAAATGCTGGTGATTCTTCCATGCTTGACAGTTCAGGCAACTGCACATGCCAAGGGATCTACACTCATCCAGTGTGCGACTAGTGTGATACAGCACGAACAAAGTAAGTGGGAAGAAGAGAAGACATAAGGTGCACAGCAGGCAATTAAATGTTGGCATCACTGAAACGGCCTACATTTCTGCTATGCTTTTAAACTATTTGATAAGGTGCACGCTAGAAAATCAGAGTACATTGTTTTTTTACACAGATGGACTGACTACATCAATCATAATTTTATTTAAAATCAGATATATGCAAAGAAAGACTTAAGCCCTTCTTAAAATTAAGTGTATAATAAGAAGTATTTAAGAAAATGGAAGCAGCAATTATGTCAAAGGAGTTTTTAGTACTTAAGCACAACAACATGCATTATATACAAACCAACAGACCGATATCCCATGTCTTCATATGGATCAAATCACGTCCAATGGCACTGACTGAAGTGAGGTAGAGCTGCCAATACATCCTTCACAGAATTCAAAGATAAACCCAACACTTGAAAACCCTATGAATTATCAGTACATTCCCAATGGCATTTTGCTGGCTACAAAGCATTATTGGTGTTAGCTCATTAAAGTTGCCACATGTAACTTCAGTGGGTTAATATATGTGTGACATCTTTAATTTCCTTTACTTTCAATGATCTATTCTCTTGTTGTAAAATGATCCCAAGTGTGCCCAGGCTCCATGTAGAAATACTCCAATTTCTGCATTCAGTGTCGCCTGCTGCACCCATCATCTCCACAGCAGCGGTATTAGCATCAAGTGATTTTGAAGGAAGAGACACCTTGTCTGCAAAACTTCCCTGTCCAAAAACCTTAATCTGGACAAACTCTTTTAAACTGGAATTCCAGGCATGGGGGGAAATAATAGAGAATATATCGGTCCTTAAATATATTCTCTAATACCGAAAGAGAACAGCTTAGCTAGACACCAGCAAGACCTTACACAGTACATTATAAAGGGCCGAAGCAGACCCCAAGGGGGCACGCTGGGATTTACTGGAACAGGTTAAGGTTACGGTACCGCTTCAGTCTGCGTTTTGCTTACTGCTTCTGGTGTTCCCCGCGCAACGGGCACGCAACCGGCGGCGCGGCGAGCCGAGCCGAGGCGGCGCGTGTGCGCGGAGCCTGCGGAGGAGCAGAGGGGCCTGCGGGCAGGGCGGGCCGCAAGGCGGGAGGCCGGGCCCGGCGCTGCGCGGAGGGGACGGCGCGAGTGGCGGCGGCAGCGAGAACCCCCCCC